>NW_026517463.1:0-90065 GCF_026319265.1 Colletotrichum chrysophilum | reverse complement strand
AGGACTTTACAAGGGTAGGCGCCTAACAGCGGTGAAGCAGGCCGGGTTAGGCGGCGTACTGCGGCAGAATAGTGGGTCCAACGGAGCCGGATCTCGGTAACTGCTCCGGCGAAGCCGGAGATATCAATCCGGGCTCTAGCCCGTGACACCAACGAAACAAACTTGGCAGTGTGTATGGGATCTTTATTGATATGGGGGACGCCCGCTCAAGCCTTCTTGCGAGAGCGCAGGCGCCCCTTCCATCCCTCCTCGTTGGCACCCTCCTGCTGGCTGCCGCCCTCGCGCCCAACGGAATCGCGGAGCTGCTGGAACTCAGCTCGAAGGGCGGCGCCATCATCGCGAACCTGCTGCAGCTGCGTCTCCAATTCGACGATCTTCTGGCGCAGATCTCCCATATCCTGGTTGACCATCTCCATCTTGGCGCCAACAATCTCCATCTTCACACCCTCCCGTTTAACATGGTCTTGGAGGGCATTGTGGCCCGCCGCGACTCTCTGCATGTTCTCGAGGCCCAGCCTCAGACCGACCCTCTGGTTCTATTGAAAACCGGCGTTGACGGTCTCGACGCGCAGGCGCCAGTCCTTGTTCTCCTCGATGGCCTGGTCCATGGTGTGCTTCATGACGGCGGCGTCGGCTTGGGTGCGGATCTTGATGCCGTTGAGGCGCTGCTGGGTGGCCTGTCTAACGCGCTTTTTGGTCTGATGGGGTAGGTGTTAGCTGAGATCGGAAGGTAGAAGAGAGTAGGATGGTACTTTCCTTGACGCGCTGGGTGTTGGTGAGGCCGGCGAGGGGATCGTCGTCGGTGGTGGTGGCGGTGCCGTTCAGGAGGGCTTGGGTTGCCCGAAGCATGCGCTTCTTGGCGCGGAGGCGGGCGTTCTTGCCGAGGTGGTTCTTGCCCATCTTGAGGTGTTGGTGATGGTGTTGTGGTGGTGAAAAAAAGTCAATAAACGAACGGGGAACGAAAACGGGCGGGTAGGCAAGTTGAAATTCTACGCAGCTAGATACATAAGAAACGCAACTAAAATACAGTCCGTTCGCTCGGATGCCTAAACCGTTCATGCTGTCTCACTTCTGGCCTAGCCTAGCAAAGCTTCACTGACTACACCATGGACTCGCAAACAAAGGTACTGAGACCACCGATTTTCCGATGCCAGAATGATTTTCCTTCTCGTGAGCTCTTTTGAGATAGGCTGTCGTCCCTTCTGTCGTTGCTTTCGTTGTCGTTGTTGGGTTTCGTCACTGCCCTCTTCCATCGTTCCGTATCTGATCACTCTCTCGAGCCCATTGAGTACACCGAAACGCGAAAACTCTGGAATGGTCGATGCATCACGTTTGCAGAGACGACGAATTAGACCGAAGAGAATATCAATTGGCTACAACCGCACGAATCTGTCTAGTCCACCCCATCTCACTCCATTTGAACACTTGTAGCCCAACCCGAAAACGCCCATGTCGTGAAGTCTCTGCTGAAAGTCTGATGCGAAAATGAAACCTGTCTTCATCCAGTCAGTTGAGCGAACACAACTGAGTGAGTCTGCAAATGCTATGCTTGAGGCGGCTGCTTGCTCGCGTCCCCCAGAACGGCCAGGGAATTTAACCCGGCCAAGTACCCTCCCCGGTAAAACCATCGGCGTGTTCTCTGAAGTTCGCATCCGTCACAGGTGCCAACCCGCTATGGACGAGGCGCGACTTCCCCTTCCTAGCACCGTGGAGGCGCCAAGATGGAGTCGTCAATTCTGGGGGAAAAGCCCACCGCGAAAGGCAGCCTCTCGTTCCCGCTGGGCTCGAAGAACCAAGGTCACGAGAGGTGTCGTGTCGATACCAGAGAAAGAGAACTGGTCTGGGACAAGCGAGAAGATCTCGTCCCAGACGCTGTCTGAAAACTCCGACTTGGCACACGACGTTTTCGCCGGATCGCGGTCGCACAGGCGAGCTCGAAGCCAAGAAAGCAAAGAAATGTGGATGAAATAGACTTACCTTGTAAAAAAAGCCATCCTAGCTGGATGCGGCGTGCGGATGAGAGAGAAGTCCGTAGGGAGGAGTCGAGACGGGGTAGCTGTGAAAGAGCGGGCAGACGAAGAGGGGTTCTGTGGTGCAAGATGAAAAAAGGTGAAAGTGGGAAGAGGTCGGGAAAAAAAAAAGAAATGTGAAAGTCGGCGAAGACAGGAGGGGGAGTTGTGGAGGAAGAAGAATCGCGAACGGGGTGGGCGAAGGGATTAAATAGAAAATAAAAAGTGGGACTTGGGGTGAAGCTGGCCCTGCGCTCAGGTTGGCGAGGCGCTCGCCGCACCTTTTCTTAGATGGAAGGAAGGAGAGACGGGAAGAAGATGGGTGAAAACTTTTGCGCGGTGCAGATTTCTTGAGACGAGAGTGAAAGCAATGGAGAAATTTCGACGGACCAGGCACAAGGGCTTTGTCAACAAACAAGGGTAAGGTGGAAAAAAGCAAAACAATTGAATAGCCTGATAATGAACAGAAACATGGCAGCAGACGAAATAAAATCAACATCAACGGTTCAAGTAGGTAGAAAGGACGAGAGTGGCCAGGTTAGGTCTGAGGCGGGAAAATATCTGTCCCGATGAGAGGATGCTGGCATCGGACTTCCAGCAAAGTGCTTCCCTACCAAAGGATGAATCTTCAACTGCACTCAAAGCCCTCCGAGCCTAGTAAACACACCTGTCAATGAGAGATGTTGTTGTTTTGACGTCACGGGGTGGAAGTTGAGAAGGACACACTTGCGCGAGACGCCCCAATGGGACACCGCCCGCTGCAGGAGTAACGGCCCAGACCACTGGCTCTGAGAATGGTTATCTCCAGTGGCTGAACTCTGCCACAGCAACTGGTTGACCCTTTTGGGCTTTTGCCGCCATTAACTTCGCAGCCCTACCTTTTCTTCAAACGTGGCCTGCTTCTTTCGACCGCGACGGCGACTTTCCACCTCAAGGTATCTAAAGTCTCCTCATATCTCCAAAGCCCCCGCAGCTTGTTTACAGTGGGAAATAAGAATACTAGCTCTGATCGCATCACGATATTTGCAACAGTAAGCGATTTACCTTGCTCGCTCGACTTTTCCGTCTGTCTCCCATCCCTTCCCTCTGATCCAGCATCCTCCTTCTCATTTTTTCTCTTGCCGTCCTCCTCCAAGAGCTACCATTTCTTCAAGGCCACTCTCTCTTCCCTTTTATCGGCTCTTCAAGGCCATCCTCTTCTGCTTACATACAGACTTCCCTTCCTCAAACCCCGCCTGACCTGGGCTGTTTCTGAAGTCCATTGCAATCATCCTCAATAATACTGACGCACCTTCATTGTAGATGGACACTCCGGACCAACCCGCCAGCGACAGCGACAATACCAAAGTCTCCTCAGTCACCGAGACGGTAAGCCCATTTTTCATCCAACTCCGACTGCCTTTCTCTGCTTCAAGTCCGTACCAACTCGTCGCAATGTGGGGGAGCTATAGGTCTCTGCTGCACTGGGCTGGGACGCGTTGAGGCCTTCTGCGACACATCTCTCGCTACCACAGGAAAGCTCCGCTACCTTACGTTCCGGTGAAATCACTGTAGCCCCAATCGTCGTAGTCGCAAGCTGGCGATGCTCGGGTATTACAACGCGGCGGTGCTATCCCGGAGCTGTCTCGCGGCGCTGGACCACGTTCATTGTGGTCCAAGGACGACCGCAGCACGGACGAGAGGCGTCCTGATCAGGGCACATCAGATGCGGACTTGCTCAGCCTGTATTTCTTTGCTGACTTGAGTGGCAGGCCCCCGACACGCGCACTGTAAAGGAACTCAACCAGAGCAAGATCAAATCCTTGACGGAGGAGCTTGAACGCTTGCAGAAGGAACGCGACGATCTCAAGGCCATATGCGACGTGCTGAGGGCTCGGATTGATTTCAAGAAGAAGGGAACCGCTCCGACCTCGGAAATGGATGACAGAATGAGTGAGGCATTGCAACGGTGGATTCTTCTGAGTGAACAACAATGATTACCACGTAAATGTTTTTATCAGTAATTACTACGTGATGTGCCTACATTGATTCCCGGAGATGATAGAAATTCTACGACAGACTAGCTCTCTATCCCTGAAATAAGACAAATTCACATCCTTTCGATCAAGATCGCGCCGAGAAGTGCTTACCCAGGCAGTCATGCAGCTACCTGCGTCGACAAACGGAGCCGGTTCCGACCCGACGTCGCCACAGCAGCAAACGCGCCCCTTGAGCTTTAGCAAGAATGAGAACTAAAAGGGGCCAGCTGTCTTTCAAAACGACAAGGACATTCTCACTCCGTTGATTTCAGCCATACCGTCGCGTGTGTTCTGGTAGCAGCAAGACCTGGGATAAACACTGCGGCTGCCTGATCCAGCACCGGGCCCTCATATAGCAGTCGTCGTCACCAACCACCGCTCCATCCACGCAAACGGAGGTCATCCACAGCATTCTTACCTCCTCCCAACGCGTCAACTCGTCGCCTCTCATCCCACCCGTGATTGCATTTTATCCATCCGAGCCTCATCCCATCCCTCAACCAGAATGGCTTCCAAGAAGAAGAACATGGGCAAAAACCAGCGCGACCGCCTCAAGAAGCAAAAGAACCGCAGCCTCGTCCCCACCAACGCCTCATCGTTCTCCCCAGAAGGCACCGACACCGACACCGAGTCCGCCCCCGAGAAGACCACCCTCGATGTCACGAACTACAGCGCCGTCAGCAAGCTCTCCACCAACCTCCGCATGTCCGAGCTCGTGAAAGAGAGGGTGTCCGTCGACGACAAGGGCCGGAAGCTGCGCGTCATCATGGGCGGCGAGAAGGTAAGGTCACTGATTCAATCCCAACTCAGCTGATATCGTCAGATTACTAACCAACCGTCAGGATATGAACGAGTTCATCAAACGCCTCGAGGACGAAGCCAAGCTCCAGGCCCAACTCACCCGCATCTCGACTCGCTTCAACGCCCTGCGCTCTTCCCAGCTGAGCTGGCCTGAGGCCCGCCAGATTGGCGACAGTATCAACGAGCTCATGGCGTCCAGCAAGGGTATAATCTTCGACGCCGGTGGCATGCGTAAGAGAAGCAAAGTACCGGCCTACCCCGGTACACTGAAGCTGGTGAGATCGGCCGTACCCCATGATTCTAACGGGAGATGCTGACCTTGCCCACCCAGGCCTTGGACCGCGAGAACCCCATGTATGATGCCCTTTCTCTGCAAATGGACGCGTTCTTGGCTCTTGAGGATATTACTGCAAAGATTGAGCATGTCCGTTCTAGAATGCCGGAGAAGAATGGCCAGTGAGCTTTGAAAGACAACCGTGAAAGGACTGGCTTTGTGGGTTGATGACATGGTTTTTGAGGTACACAAACATCCTAGCCTGGCATTAATAAAGAACAATCTTCCTTTACCCCCCTAAATTTGACCTTTTATTCATGCTTTCGAGCATGCTGCCGCCTGCGGCCACATTGGGTGGCTTGATGACCCTGACCTGATGGAAACAACAATGCCCAGGATAGTTCAGAGAGACCTCTTCAGCTGAACCTCAGGGTGTATGGAGAGAGCACAAGTTTCCAGGGTCAGCTCTCCCCCCACCTCGCATCAAAACCATTACTTTCGTTCCTCCAACAAGATATTCAAGTCATCTTCACCATACCACATCAAATTTCGACATTTGCTACCTTGAGAGCGGTTCCAGCTTCGGGAAAATCTCGCCACAGCACAGAAATAAAGTCTGTACGTCTCTCAAATCTTATTGAACCTCAAAGTCGCTATTACTAACAGTGAACGTATCCATTTCTCGCTTCCAGCCAAGTCCACCTCTTGATCCATTATAATGCAAGGCGGAAGTCGCCGCTCCAGGCTCTTGATTATCAATCTAGTTCCAATGGGACCCTCCAATCAATGATAGTTCTCTCAAAAACGATTCGAGCCTGCTCTTTTTGAGCGACTGCTTGCGCCGGATGACCTTAAAGTTGGCCAAGAACCGCGCCCCAAATTCAATCTCTCCATTCTTTCGCTGAGCTGGGTTTCAGTCACAAGATCGTACCATGGTTTGAGACCATAGTTATACATTGAGCCGCATACACCTCGTCCGCTACGATAGCGCAACGGTATCAAATCGTCCTCATGCGAGTCCCGGTCATCATCGGTCGAATTCCCGTCGGTGTCGGAGATGTTCATTGGTGAAGCAGCAGATCGTGCAGCAGATCGTGCAGCAGCGGCAACAGCGGGGATAGAAGCATTGTGCTGCATTTCGAAAACTTCGTGCCATTTTTGAAGCAAACTCAAACTCTCCTCATCAGAATCTTCGTTGAGAGACGTTGGATGCT
Source organism: Colletotrichum chrysophilum (assembly GCF_026319265.1). Taxonomy (NCBI): domain Eukaryota; kingdom Fungi; phylum Ascomycota; class Sordariomycetes; order Glomerellales; family Glomerellaceae; genus Colletotrichum; species Colletotrichum chrysophilum. The sequence continues at coordinate 83,749 of NW_026517463.1, read as the reverse complement.
GCGCTGGCGCGCTGTTGGCCTCAGAGGCGAGAGGCGTTCGTCTCTTCCCGACTGGGTAGATTCGCCTCCAGCGCCTCTGGGACGTCTCGCTGTCGGAAAGAGACTTCTTGCAGCACCCGACTCTGACGAGATGATCTTCCTCCTCGCCGGTACCACTTTGCTAGAGCTTCTGGCGCTTGTGGGGTATCTCGAAGTAGGACAGAGATCCCGCTCTCTTCCGGGAGCTGTTGGGTGCGGCAGTCACGGGAGCTTGCTTCATTTTGACTGGGGTCCTGTTAGCAACGTGCGTGGAGATGAAGCAGGCGAAACTTGCTTGATTACTTGAAGTGCGTATTGATGCAACGTGGAAATCCTTCGCGCGTGCTGGCGATGCTTCTGGTGATGTTGATGAATAGAGAGATGTGGTACAAACGACGGCGATTCCAGTCGGGAGGTTGAAAGACGGTTAGGAGCATTTATGGTGGGTTGGAGAATTTTGGCAAAGGAAGGAAGGATGCCAACGATGCCCAGAACGACAGGAACGACAGGGACGCCAGGAACGCCAGGAAGAGAGGCACGGACGTCAAGGGATGAAAGTTGGCAATCGCGAGTTGCTTCGGATTTGGTAGGTACAGTTATCAATCGGCCGCCTGACCCAATGTGCCGCTTGTGGCCCGCTCAGAGAAGGACCCTTCCTGTAAAAAAGGGATTGAGAGCTAGAAGTCGCCAGATGGCGCCTGGCGTCTCTGGTGTCTTTACTGAGAAGAGGCGCTCAAGTGGTCAGCAATGGAAGGAACACTGCGAGAAGAACTAGCAATGATTTGATGCTGCATGATGGGATGCTACTCCATTTCGATTGTGCCAGGCTGATCATCTACCCCTGCCTAGCAGTCTCTCAAGCTTTCGCGGAAATTCCCTTGCAAATATGCCAATCCGGAACGTACTGCCAAATTCCTAGAGGACGGCGATTTTGAGGGGAAGATACTCCTTCAGGAGATCAATAGCCTTGTTCTCCTTGGTGCTGTCCTCCTGGGTGATATTACTCTTGCTGATGATGAACGCCTCACAGCGAGCGAGGAAGGAGACGCGTCTGATATTCCAGTCCTTGTGTTCCTCCTCTCTTCTTGCTGCTTCTTCCTCCATGAGGGCAGCCCGCATGACAGGGTGGACTGACAGCGTCATCCGATCTTGTGTCTTCAAGTAAAGAAAATCCTCCAGAAGCCCATCAACTTCCTCCAACAGCTCTTCCAGGGTACAATTGCCGTCAGCGTTGTCGCCGTCAACGTCTTTGTCGTCTTCCTTGCCAATGGACTCCATACAGACACCTTTGTTCTCGAGCTTTTTCATGGCACGCTTTTTCTTGCTGCGCTCCTCGTCGACGAGCTTCTCCTTAGCGGACTTGCCCGTGTTGCGCTGACAGTCAGAGTCCTTGTCGACAGAGGCGCTGTCCTTGGTAGCGGTGTTGAGCTCGTGCTCAAGAGTCATGGCGTCAGAAGCAGGCGATGACTTGAATGCCTGGTTGGCTGTGCCATTGCCGCCAACGTCGAGCGACTACGAGATAGGCAAGTTAGTATCAATAATACTCGGGTCCATAGAACTGTCTTCCAGCTGACTGGAGTAAATGCACTCACCATCATAGCTCCGGAGAGCTTCTCTGCTGCATTCTTCTGGGCCATGGGCGACAAGTCGGCCTCTTGCTGCGTGAAGTGCTCCTGCATCTTGAGTAGTGCTGCGGTAAAAGTAAATTCAGCAGTAGAAGAGGCAAGTGACAAGATGGTGGTCATTACCTTGAGTCAAGTACCTATGGAAGAAGCAAGCTCAGTCGTAATGCGCTTGTGAAAGAAGGAAGATTGGCCTTCTGTTGCTGCGGTGTATTGGCAAAAGGCTGGGTGGGCTGTCGCAGTCGAGGTGCGAGATTCGAAATGGCAGCAACCCAAGTGAAGCCTGGAATTCTGCAAACAGCAAGCAGTTGTAGTGGGAGTATGGCCAAAGATAGAAAGTCTCATGCGCCCGGACTTGGCCTCTCCTTCCTTTCCCTCAGAGATAAAGGTGAATGTGACCAGTGAGCCTTAAGTGGACAACCAAAAAAGTGCACCAGTATTTCCAAAACATTCCATCCATATAATAAACAGCTACATCAACACGCTTTCGTTACTTTCAGCCATCACATCGATTTAGTTTCATGAGAAAACAGCTCCACGCAAGGGCAAAAAGTAAAATAAAACTTCAAACTTCATAGAGCAGCAAAAGCAAAAGATGGGACTCGCGTCCCCACCTCTAGGCCCTTTTCTTGTAAGAAAATCGCGTGACGAGATTCGAACTTAGCGCCCCTCCAGGATAACCAGAAACCCACCCGAGGAATTTGTTTGAAGCTAGATGATTACCAACTGGGTCACGCCGTCGCTGTTGAACTGGTTGAAAGGGATGGGACGAAAGTTTCTTTAGTAGGGAGAAAGCTGGATCGGGAAGGCAGGTAGGTGGTAGTGCTGCCGAGTGGAGCTGTGATATTGCCTGGCTAACTGTCAAAGAGCTCTGGTGCTGCCGCTGCGCTTCTATGGCGTTCCCATCTGCGATAAGGATCTGGTCATCGCCTAACCTGTTTGAGGTGCTTTTACGGAAGCCCCCCTCCACTCCTTGCTCGCACCATATCGCATGGTCTCCAAGTAGCGCATGATCGCCTCAACTTCCTCGATCAGATTCTCTTCTCCAAAAGGCTTGTCAGCCAAGAGAGCTCCCGTACGCTCAACGGCAGCTTCCCAGCCATTGGTAGCCGCACTCTGCTGGAGCAACTCCAAATCATCGAAAATTTCCTTAGCGACTCGCGCAATGAGCTCTTGCCACATCTGGGCTCTGTCGTTGGAGAACTGGTGCTTGGCACGTGCCGTGCGCAAAGCGAACTCCGTCACGACTTCGGCCTTCTTGCTCTCCACGGCCTTCAGGTGCGTTAGCAAAGGGACGGGGCGGCAAAACTGTATCATTACTTACGGTGTAGGGGGGAAGATCCGCGTAGGCCGGGGAAACCGCGTCGTAGGTAGGCTGCTCACGTGGCCGTAGGGCGCTGGGGTTTTGAAAAGTCAGCAAAGCAGAAAGTATAGAAGCCAGTGCCGTTTGTACGTTTACTGAGAGCCATATCGGACAAGACAGAAGCTCTGTTGTTTGTATAAGATGCAGACAGATGCCCTTCCGGCTCATGTGGCTAGGAAGCCCAGTGGGAAGAAAATGACAGGGGGTGGGAGCTAGAGGTCGAGGTGAATGATTTCGTCTAATGTGACGTACCAGTTTGCATGCTTACGAACAAACATGTGGATAAAAGCCTCCTTCGACCGGGCGAATGTGCTGAGTCTGGGAACGCTCTTGACACCGCCCTTGACACCGCCCTTGAAACCGCTCTTGGAACCGCTCTTGGAACGGTTGAATAGGTTGAGTCTCGCCATCGTTACGTTAGAGAGAGGGAAAATTGGTTGTGGTGTTACGGGGGGAAAAACGCCGCCCCTGGCGACTCGCACCCCCTTCATATACTTATGCTTTAGCCATAAAGGTTTCACTACAGAGTTTTCTAGGTCCACCATGGCCTTCATATATCGCAAATAGAATTCAAGAAGGTGTGGCCGCAACGGTGACCCCACATACTATGACCACAATGTTGACACTGCAGTCACATGGCTGCCCGGTACACTGATGTGAGCTCATGGTGCGAAGGCTTCTGCATTCCATTGGAGGGAACCAGTGGGGCAAAATGACTTCCTTCCCACCACCGGCCAGGAGCGCCTTCTTCAGCCACAACAACGGTCGACGGCCAGCGAGGGACGCAAGCAACCAACACCATTTCTCTCCAAACCTTGCTGTCTCTGCTTGAGGTCAAGATGGGGGATGCCAACCTCCTCAAACCCGTTGAGGCTCTTGTTCTCCCAGCTCCTTCGTCGGATCAGCGCCTTTCGAGCCCTGCCAACAAAGCCGCGGTCGATGCCGAGCCTTTCACGTACGACGACGCCGTCGCCCTTCATTGTCAAATCGAATTTTTCCAACGGTCGTATCAAAAGGAGGGATACAAGGTTTCTGACAATGCGGTGCGTTGGATTTTCTCCTTTGGCCTCACTTTCTCTCTTCTCTCCCTCCTTTCCGTGGCACGCCATTTGACTACTCGCCCACAATTCGATCTAATTGCTGATATTGTTTTTCTTTGCAGTCCTCCCGAGAGATCGAACTGGCCATGATCCGAGGAACCCTCAACCTGCGCATCCACGAAATCCGTCTCGCCCTCTTCCACAACTTCGTCGCCTTCCCCACTCCGACAGCTTCCTTTCCGGCCTCTCACCCCACAGCAATCCTTTTCAGAGACTACCAGAACACTCTCACCTCCGCGACCGAGGCTTGGGCAAAGTTCCTTAAAGAGAAGCGTTACCATCGCGATGAGCAATCCCAGCGCCGGCGCTAGGAGCGCGAGCGCCGCCGGGGCTTAACGTCGCAAGAGGAGTGGTGGATGGCTGCGCGCCAAGAGCAGGAGGACGCGGAGTACGATGCTGATGCAGACGATGAAGGCTCATCCGGGGTCAGTCAGCCCCTTCGTTGGAAGACAAATGAGATGAAGGAGCGAGCCACCCTGTATCGCGCCGTGAAGCAGGAGATGAGAAGACGCGGCGACCTACTCATCAAGAATGAGGAGTCCGACAATGCGGTTGCGCGCCGCCGAAGCAACTTCAGCCTCCCTGAGCACGTCAAGACAAAGGACGACCTCCTTGTCTACCTCAACCAGCTCGGTCTGCGCTACACGCCCCGCACGGCTACACAGAGACGCCGGTCGAGACTTCGAATGCTCGTGGCGCCTTGATGGATCATGGCCTGTAATTAGAAGTTGAGAGTGCTGGAATGCGAAGGTTATGATATTGGAGTGTTTGGCAGGTCTTTGGCATGAGGAAACTATGCGACAGTGGAGGACGATGGTCTGAGGGAAAATGCTGTTGTATTACTCGGGATCTCGTCTACGCAAGAAGGATAAATGGAAATTGCTGTGGTAGCAAACCAATCCTCTACCTTCTTCCAAACTTAGGAGGGAAAATGCGTGTGAAATCACCAAGTTCTTCGCCGCAGATGCCCAGTAGCTTCGGGGCCGTCGATATCGCACTTCAATCATTACCGAGGAGTTTTGCTCGCCAGAAAGTTTCAATAGCTGGAGATTCTCGGCATACCCCTTTCGTTTTCGGCGTTTGCGGTCCTGATGTTGAAATTAGTTGCAATCTGGGGTCCGCCTGTTGTTGCCGTCTTCGGTGGTTATCTGGTATCGTCGTCTTCTCTGCTATCGTCGCCATGATATATCGTCACCATCCGCCAGAGTAGCAACGCTCAATGAAACGGCAGAAAGCACAGTGCTAACAATGACATTGGCCTACTCTATAACCAACGAATGAGACATTGCAGTGTGGGCTGCCACCGACCCTTCTCAAACCCTCAAGTTCACATCACGATTGCAGGGTTCTTCGAATCCAACACAGCCTCCTTTGAAATATCCTTCCCGCCAACAGTTTCAGTTCCGTCTCCCCCAAGCTCCTCGTCGTCCAGCTTCGTGTCGTCCAGCATCTCTGGATTAATCGCCCTGGAGCCCTTCGGGATGAACGTGGCGAGCAGGACGATGCAGAAAATTACAGTGAACTGCACGCCGGCAGTGTAAGTCAGGGCTGTGTTGACTTCCCCCAACCTGTTGTACATTGCGTCGATATATCGTCCTAGGAAGGTGCTGGAAATGGCGTAAGACACGACGTAAAATGAATAAAGGAATGCCATGACAGCTGCCAAGGGCGATACGTTGTGCTCCTTGTTCTCAAGGCGAGCCAGTGAGGCCTGGATGTACGCGGCAAGAGACACGTCGCCAGCAGCCCAACCGAAGCTAATGGGGAGGAACGTGGCGGCAATGATCCATGCTTGTCCGACTTGTCTGGGAGGAGGATTCCAGTAGGGGATGTACCAGACAATAAGCAGGAGCAGAGCGTCCAGCCGGAGCCATGGGATGGGAGTCTTGATCACGTTGGTGAATAAAAATACGAACAGCGCACCCAGTAGCTCTCCGAAGTTCGATCCACCGACCATGATCTGCGACCAAGCCGATTCGTCGAGGTATCGTCGGGCGACCTGCGGCGCGATGCCGTTCTCAAGATATCTGTGGGCGTACAGCGCGACACCGTAAGCAGGCAAGAGCCACACAAAACGGCGGGAGCTGAAAATAATCTTCGCGCCGACCCAGATGGACTCGAAGAAGGTGAGGAAGCCCTTGCCCACGGCGACGAAGTAGTTGGAGCTCTGAGCTTCCGCGCGTGCGAGTGCGTTACGCTCCGCGCTGGCGTCGACGACAAAGAACCAGAGAATGGCAGCGAGGGCGAAGCAGATTGGCGTGATGACGAAGGAGCGGTTGTTGCCCAGGTTCGGGATCAACACCAGGGCAGTCACAAAGGCGCCGGTGGTGCCTGCGACTTCGTAGAATATGTGCACCATGGCGTCCATCTGGCGGAGCTTCTGGACGTTGCCGCCGACGATGTCTCGCGGGATGACGCGGCGGATGAGCTCGACCATGCCGTAGGTGATGCCTGCGATGGCGTAGATGGGGATTATGGTGTCGTTGGGGTAGTTGCCGTAGTATGGCCAATAATCTTCTGGGTGGTTCTTTCGATATTCTGAAGGGATGAAGGTTCCGCCAGTGGCAGCGTCGAGGATGAGGAGGATGGCTGTCATCAGCCCAAACAGCAGGATGGCTGCGGAAAGCACGTTTTTGGTTTTGTAGTGCTTGATTAGGGGTCCAATGAGGATAGACCCGACGCACTGCGTGGCCTGGTTCAGTCCTTGGATCAGGCCCAGTCGCTCGAACGTTCGCGACGGGGTTCCGGCAGTAGTGCTCTCGTAATCATATCTGTTGGTGACCAGGGCAGTGATTGATCCGTTGAACGCCTCTAAGCCGAATTTATAGAGCATGATACCGCATATGTAGAAGAAGATCGCCTTGCGCTCTTGGGGCGAAAAGGACCGGAGCCTGTCGCGAAACCCGTTGAAGACCATGGTGGGCAATGGCGGCGAGGACGGTCGAGGGCGACAGTGACGAGGACGATGGTGACGACTGGTAACAGTGACGAATGTTAACAGACCGAGGAATTTCGATGGGGGCTCTTCGCCATGTGCTGATTGTTAAGGGCTGCGAAGAGGATGAGAAGCAGAAAGGATATGTCGCATTCTTATTCCCAGCTTCTTTGGAAATCAGCAGGGTAGTTGGGTGTTTCCCGCATGACAAAGCTGACGTGACGCTGATCCGAACGTCTCCATTTCTGGTATATCGAAATCACAACGGTCGGTATTGCTCAATGTTCATCTACTCGCTGGTCAGTAGTGTTCATCCCTCATGTTTTCTTGGCATCCGCACTTGGCCAAGACTCACCATCATACATCCCCTCACGTTGCCAAGAATCGGGTGGCCTCTTCGTCCCAAGGTTTGACGGATGCTGATCATGGAAAGAGCAAGATTGTTGAGAACCCGGTGAGCCACTCGAAAGTTTCGCTTCGGCAACGTGCGTCGTGCTCAGAGAACTCGTGTGAAGCTGCCTCACAAGGTTGCTGGTGGCGCAACTTGAGGAGCCTTGGGATCAACCAACATAGATAAAGTGTTTTTATTGGGGCTTGCTTATTGGTTGCATTCATGGCTCTTCTTCAGAAAAGAAGACGATGAAGGCAGACGATGATAGTTGGCGGCGATAGTAGCCGACGACGACAGCAGAGGCGACGATGGCGACGATGGCGACGAAGACGACGACACGACGCATAGAAAAAAACAAATTGCCATGTGCTCGAACGGTTGGATGGCAGCTTCTCAAATACTCTGGGGTTTTGCGCCATTTTGCTAAATGCCAAGGGACGCCAGAAGCATATGAAGCAGCCATCTCGCCCTCGCCCGGCTTGCCAAGAGCACAGCATTTGCCAAGACATTGAATTGCCTTCATATCGCTCAGCGAACGACGACATCGTTCGACTGCCGAACAAGCATTGGAGCGACAACACAGCCTCCTTCGACAATCACCCAATCAGTCAATCCGATACTCGATCGTGATCTTAGACGTCCTGATGCACAGCCCCCTACCACATTAGACGACAATAGCAGACGACCACAGTGGATGACAGCAGCAGAGCTGGCAGCGACAGTCGAAATGGCAACAACAGCAGAAGAGGCGACAGCAGCAACGAGACGATAGAGACGATAACGTAGTGGCCAACATGGTGCGGAGAATTTGAACGCGAATAGTCAAAATTGGATCACGAGCGAGAGGTTGAACCTTTTCAAGCAGTTTGTGAGAAAGATGGTTCTGCGGCGTGGTCTCTTCCGTGCAAAGCATCTCGTGGTAGAGGGTCCCATCAGTCGGCAAAACATTACATCTCAAGGTATCTTGGAACTTCGGTATGATGTCTCGGGTGCATACTTGACGTTTTGGACGTGCCCTGCTTTAATAGTTGGAGTGTCTCGACGGAATGTGGCTGGAGCACGACTTGGGGGGACACCATCTGCAATGCACTCCGGAACTCGATGCGACCCGGACCGACGCATGAAGCGGCCACTCGGACGAACTGGCGCAGACCGACGGTCAAACTTGAGCTGCCTTCGCGGAGCCGGAGCAATCCCGAGTGGGGCCAAGCAGCGGAGTTTGAGTCCCGGCGCGACCACCGCGGCGGACTTCGCAAGCCGCGGGGCCCGGGGCTTACACAGAGACATCTGCATGTCTTCATGACGAGAAATCTGGTGTATATAAGTTATGTGGCGTTTACGATGTTTAAAATTCAGATCAAACGAGAAAACGTACCCAACAAAAGCTTCTCAATATCAAATCCACCATGACTTACACCATCACCGTTGTCCCCGCATCGACTCAGGCCGGACGGGAAACCGTCAGGACCCTCCTCAATGACGGCTCCAATTCCATTGTTCGTGGGATCTATCGCGACCCGACCAAGGCACCTCCCGAGTTCACCGCCAGCCCGAACTTCACCGCAGTCCAAGGCGACGTGTCCGCCAGCCCCCTGGACTTCACCGGTTCAGACGCCGTGTTCTACATCCCTCCGCCTCCATTTCACTCTGGCGATGTCGACCTGGTCGAGTTCGCTACTAATGCAGCCAACAACATCAAAGATGCCATTGAGAAAGCGGGCTCGGTTAAGAGGCTTTTGGTGTTCTCAGCCTTGGGGGCAGAGAACGACCACGGTATTGTGAGCATCTCAAACTTTGAAGAATTTGCGAGTGAGATTTGACTGACGGCGCGTTCAGGGCATCCTCAAGATCAACCACATCTCCGACAAGATCCTCCAGACCACCGCGCCGGAGGTAGCCATCGTCAGGCCTGGCTACTTCGCGGAAAACTGGGCTGCGGCGTTTGAGACGGCCAAGGCTGAGCCGCCCGTGCTGTACTCACCCATGACTCCGGTCGGCCATAGAGTTCCGATGGTAATCTCTTATTCAGCTCCCACCAGCTGATGTTGACTGTGTCACAGGTGAGCCTCATCGACATCCGCGAAACCTGCGCTCGCATCCTGTTCGACCTCGCAAACCCTTTGCCCCGGCGCACTCACGCCTTCGAGCTGTATGGACCTCGGCACTACAGCACGGAGGACGTCCGAGACGCGGTCGAGGAGATCACCGGCAAGAAGGTTGGTATCGTGGCGATCGAGGTGGACCAACTGGCGGGATTCTACGCGCAGGAGGGCATCCCCGTGGGTCTGGTGTCTCAGATGGTGGAGTTCACGACTGCTGGGCTGCCGGGCGGGATTATGGAAGGCAAGTTTGGCGGGGATGAGGATACGGTTTGGGGCAAGGTCGAGCTGGTTGATGCGCTGCGACACGTCAACAAGGCGTGATGGTTGTAACGGATTCTAAGCATTGGTATCGAGTCTAGGTTCGCTCAGCAGGTCTATACCAATCTAATTCTCCAGTATAGCAAGTGCAGTATTGCCGGAATCGGGCCCGTCAGTGGGTACATATCAACGGCCCAAACCCATCCGACCACCTCATGCCCCCCATGATAATCACCATGATCGCAAAGCCCGCAACGACGCTCGTCATGCCGTAGATGTACGCATGCCGTCTCCTCAACGCCGAGAGCTCAGCGACCCACGTCGACACGGTGGTCAGACACCCGCAGAACCCGTCCTCGATGCCCTGCAACACCTGACATCCCACCAGGCCCCCGAGCTCTGCATGCCCGAGATCCCAGCACATGCCAAGCACGGCGACGCCGCTGATGTTGACCGCGAACGTCCCGAGCGGGAACGCGGGGATGCGCGAGTTGAGCAGCATGCTGACATAGAACCGCCCCAAGCACCCCAACGGCGCAAAGACGAGAGAGAACAGCGCCTGCCCGCGCCAGGCGTCGTGAGGGGGCCAGATGGACATCAGCACGGCGCCGATCCAGCATCCCCAGCCCAGGACCACGGCGACGCGGTCAAAGACCTTGCGGCCGAGCGAGTATGGAATCGAAGGGGTGATCGGCTCCAGCGCGGCGCCGAGATGGGCGCCCACGAACAGCCCGCATAGTGATAGCCCGACGGTGCTGATGATCACAGCCATCATGGCCATGAAGGAGTACCCGCCGTTCCTCGGCACGGGGCTCACGCCACCGGCGCCGGGCAGATCGTTGCTCATGGCGAGGAACACGTCCCGGATGAAGGACGAAAAGGAAGTGAACGACCCGCAGAACCCCGTCGCGAGGCCGATGTACAGCGGAATCGTCTTTTTCGTCGCCAGATGCGCCTTCTTCGCAGCGGCGAGATCCACCGACACGGCGTTCCCCCCAGCATCCCTCTCCCGGCGCGCTTTGCGGATCTGCTCGTCGTAGGTGGGCGTGCCCCACTCGTGGCGGAACAGCTTGCGGTCCTCGGCCAAGAATCCCATGACGAGGCTTCCGCCGACGTTGGCCCAGAGGACGCCAAAGGACACCGGCGCATCGGGATACGTCGTCAGCGCCTGCAGCCCAAGCCGTGCGAGCGTGCCGAGAATGGCGAAGAAGACGAGGTACGAGACGGTGTAGATCTCCGTGGCGAGCTTGGAAACGTGCTTCTTGACGGGCTTGTCCTCCGACAGCGTCGGTGAGGTCTCAACCGACCCATTTGGCGCTGCGTGGCCATCTTGCATCTCAATGTCGTTCGTCCGCCGCTCTCCGCTCCGTATCTGCTCGAGACTGGGCTTGCCGGCGCGGTTTCCCGACGGACTGTGGCCCACGGGGTCCGCAACGAGCTCGTCGAGGTTGCCATATCCCGCCGGCGCGTCGTACTCGACGTCCTCGTCCCGCGCATCGTCGTCGCTTGTCGAGCCCATCAGTAAGGGCCTGCCAAACGTGCCCCTCCGCTCAGGGTTGACCTCCTCCCCCTCCTCCACATTGTAGAGCTGGCCTGGTCCTCGCTCAGCGTCATGTGCGCCCGTGAGTTCGCGGGTATTGCCGTTTTCCATCCTGCGTGACATTCGCTTCGGGGCGATGCATGACGGCCCGGGTTCGAGATTGTCTATCCGTTCTGCGTCGCGTCGTTTTTTGCGCGCCGCGAGTTGTTTCGTCTTCAGCCTTCGCAAAGACTTGTGATCGGCAAGAGGAGCATCTCTGCGAGAGAAGAGAAAAGAACGAGAGGAGAAAAATGTTGCGCCAAATTAGGGTGGATGGAATGCTGGCACGTTGCTGCGTGGACGTCACAATTTCGGAGCCCTGATGGACGGGTAGAACGGCTACGTCGGCATGGGCGGCTGGGAAACAAAGGCCGCTGATAGTGCTGAGCGCTCACCGATGGTCAGAGCGTCGCTGTGGGGTGCTCTTCACCGAAAAGGCGGAGTACACCGAGGTGTGACATCAACAATGGGATTTGGGGGTCCATCCGGTGTTGGAGGAAGGAAATGGCATCTCCCTCAGACGATACCACAAAGATTGAACACGCCAACTCAAGAAGAACACGTTTCTAATATCTACGATTCCTATCGAGCCTCCTTCTCCAGCCCCTCCAACCTCCCCCCTGCATCGTGTTCTATCTGCAAGCCAGCGCCTGCAGGGCGGCGACCTCCGACGCCTCACCGGACGCCGGAGTTTACTTCCAGTGAGGACCTACGCCTACGGATAGGAGGGGCTGCACCAGCCAGTCCAGCTGGCCGCGGGCGGGCGGGCGCCAACGTGGGCTTACCTTATCTTATCAAGCCCCAAGCTGCCCCTCCAATCCATGCACGATGCCCCACATAAGGTACCGGCGCTGATCAGGAGGACAAGGGACGGACGTCGAGCCCGGGGGCGGGCGGCGCGCGAACACCCCTCCTTCCATTGGGAGGTAGGTTGGTTCCTTAGGTAAGTCCGTCTCTCCCAGCCTCTGAGACTTGCTTCTGGCGGTCTATTTCTGTCGGCCATTTTCTTTGGACTTCGTTCTGTCTCTCTTCAATTCCATCTGTACTCTGTTCTCGTGGATTGCTTCGGGTTTATTGCGTTTGGTAGTATTGAACAAGAAGATACCATATCAACAACGATGTCGCTCCCTTCCAACGTGCACGTCTCCCAGCACCCCTGTCTGCGGGCGAAGCTCTCCCAGCTGCGATCCAAATCGACCGCCGCGAAGGACGTGAAGACGCTCGTCCACGAGATCGGTCTGATCGTAGCGACGGAAGCCCTCGCTGCTTCTACCAAGGCGACAGATGGCCCCAAGGTATGTTCCCCTTCTTTCTGGCGTTGTCCCAGTATCACCGGGTGCAGGGCTGATTACCCCTCCAGGATGCGACACCGCTAGGCTTCGAGTTCACCTCGACCGAAATCTCCCCCTCCCGCCTCTGCCTCGTCCCAATTCTCCGCTCAGGTCTCGGCATGGTCGAAGGTATGTAGCAGACCCCTTATCCAGCACCCATTGCAAGGCAAGCTAACCGACCCCCGCGCGCAGCCGTCCAGACGATCCTCCCAGGTCCCGTCCCCGTCCACCACCTCGGCCTCTACCGCGAACCCTCCACCCTCGAGCCCGTCGAGTACTACAACAACCTGCCCAACCACATCTCCGCCGACGGCTCCAACCCGGACGTCAGCTCGCTCGCCATCATCCTCGACCCCGTCATCGCCACCGGCGGCACCTGCGCCGCCGCTATCCAGACGCTGCGCGAGTGGGGCGTCCAGCGCATCATCGTCATGTCCGTCATCGGCGCCGCGGAGGGCGTGAAGCGCGCCGCGGGCGAGTGGGCCGACGCCACCGACATCTGGATCGCGGGCGTTGATGAGGAGCTGACGCCCAACGGCATGCTGAAGCCCGGCGTGGGCGATGTTGGCGACCGCTTGTTCTTGACCATCGGGAAGTAAGAAACGGTGGATGAAGGAAGAGTGGCTGCTGGATTGCTTTTGGTGAGTTTCTTGGCACCGGACATGGCATTTTAGAAGGGAATCTTGGGGTGCTGGAGTTGAATATAATGTCATTTTATCCTGGGTATCCGAGTCTTATCATGATTTGAACTGCATGCCTTGAGCCAATCCCCCGTTACATCTGCGTGTACTTGTCCTCATCAACTAAAGTCTTCTCTCTCCAGCAGTCCTCAACCCAGTCGCCAGTGACGATGTGGGGGATCTTCCGCCTTGAGCTGACTTCCTTTCTCAGGTCTTCCGCTGCCTGTCTTCGCTGGTCTCCATCACCCACGACCACGATGTGCGTTGCTTGTTCATCGTCCACGTCCGGTGTCAACCGAGCCCCGCCAAACCGAAGAAAGTTTCTTAACCTTAGGACTTTGATGTCGTCTTCTCCAGCGTCATTCACGTCGTGCAGGTGCACCAAGCAGCGGTGGAACATTGCCCCCTTCATCTCACCAACGCCGTGGCCCCGCTCCTCCAGCTGCTCCAGGAAGTGCGCCTTATTGAACGGCTCCATATCCGGCTCCTTCTTCGGCACCTCTTTGAACACTTGCCGGAGCTCATCGACACTTATGTCTCGAGCATAACTATCACCGTACATGTCCGTATTTTGGATAGCGGCAGTCTTCAGAGCCTCGGTGGCGTGCAGGACATGCCGCTCTTCGTATGGCAGGAGGTAGTCGTCTTCTTGTGATTGTGAAAGGCAATCCTGCAGCCACCTAGGCCGAATAATATCCACGCCGCCCAGCTTCTGTCCCTCTTTCAGCAGACTGGCGACCTTGACCACATTCTTGTCAGCAAGCAGGATCATGTCTGACTGTGGTATCGCCCGCTGGGAAATCTGCCCGCCGTTCTCCTTGACCAACGTCTCGAGCTGCGCCTTGGTCCTCTTGAACGGCTTCAGCGACTCCGACAGCACGCAGAACTCGAGTCCTTCAAACACCTTGGTCTTCTCGCCCGCAAACTGCACAGGCGTGTTTTCCGTTCCGGCGATGGTCAGCTCCCGCTTGATCCGCTTGGGCGCTCTTCGCTTGCGGTTCTCAACGCTCATCGTCTTCTCTTTGGCCTCCGCCTCGACGCGCTTTCGAAGATCCTGGAACTCTTGCACACTAAGCCCTTCATTCCAGTTCTTGTCGAGTCGCAGCTTGCGGAAGCGTGGGAATCGTAGGGTAAACCCGAGGGCGAACTGGTCTGAGCCACCGATACTTGCTGCTTTCGCCTCGAGGACGAATGAGTCTCTGGGTCGGATCCAGACATCTGGCTGCTCGAACTGGCGGCTGTCTCCCGCTAGCTCGATATACTCCACTGGTGGCTTTTTCGAGTCCCAGTTGTTCCATTTGCCTTCTGTTCGGTGACGGATCTCGGCGTAGTCCTCAGCCTTGAAGCCACCTCCAACCTTGAAGAAGCTGAAGCACTTCTCTGGGTTTGCGCCTGCCTGGATGTGGTTCTGGCTGACACGGAGCCCGCAAAGGAAGCTGGATAAAGCACCGCCGCGCCGTCCGGAGCCGTAGTAGCCGCCAATGACGACGCAGTCCAGCGACTCTCCGAACTCAGACATGTACTCGGGCTTGACCTTCAGCCAGTCGTCGTTGCGGCTGTTGAGACGATACATGGATCTCGGGTTCTTGAGGACCAGTCCTTCGGATGCTTCGGCGACGACCTTTCGGAGGAGTGGCTCAATTGCGTCTGGCGATGTAGCAGTTTCATATTGATGGATCTCAAGTCGGCGATGCACTCCCTTGACAGCTTTCTCCAACGCTCTGTGGCGGTCTCGTAGGGTGTACTGCGTCAACGGCTGATCGTTGAGAAGGAGAATGTCAAACACTCGGAAGAGAGGGCGAGGACCGGTGGTGTTGTTGATCTCCTGGTTCGCCAGCGCTGCCGTCTTCAACGTTCCGAAAGGCATTATCTTGTCAACCTCCGGGTCCCATGTGATCATTTCGCCGTCCAAGATGAGGTTGCGTACGCCTGGTGTGAAGGCTTCGCTCAGGTGACGGCTCAATGCACCTTCTCGAAGGTCCTTGCCATACAGGTAAGTGTAGTCTTTGGCCTTTCGCGACCAATAGCAGAACCGAAAGCCACCGGGCGAGCTCGAGTCTTCCATCATGTGCATCTGCATGCGCTCGCCGTCAAGTTTCTCCTCAATCCAGAATTCGGGATCGTCTTCCGTGGGTCGAAGGTAGTCAACCATCTTCTGAAAGGATGATGGCATCTGAAACTGCGCGAGCTGGGGCTGGAAGCACTCCATCAGAGACACACCGGTATCCTGGGACTCCAACCGAATCTTAGGGTCGTGTAGCTCCCAGCAGACACGCCGCAGGCTTGAGGACACGCTGAAGAGAGCTTCGCCATCGGGATGCCACAGGTTCAGCAGCGTCCTCTCTGTGGCGCCGACCTTCATTTGCTTCAGAACGATGCGAATAAGCCACATAAGCTCCTCCGCATTCATGCGCTCGTAGAAGGTTTCAAAGACCTCGAGATTCTCCAATTCTCCTGAAGACGCGGCCAGCTTGTCCAGCAGCTCGTTGACCTCGGCAATCGTCATGTCGCCGACCTCGGTGCGCATGGGGCGCTTCGACAGGACCTCGAAACATCTTCCTGCAAAGTCTCCGGCGAGACGAGATTGTGTGGTATGGCCAGGAAGCTTCCAGTGTAGCAGGTTGTAGCCGTCTTCGGAGTTCTTGTCAATCTTCATCAGCTTGACGAGAAGCTTGCCGATGGCGTTCTCCTTGAGACCGTAGACTCCGCGATCGCGGTCCTTGTCGGGAAGAATCAGCCGGAAGGCGGGATAGACGTCGTTTCCGACTTCGTTTCTCCATCTAGAAATGAAGCGCTCAATAATATGGCGGCGCTGCTCCTGCGGCGAGAGCTTGGTCGCCTGAGGACCTCTCTTGGAGCGGGGAGGGCCTCTTCCAGGAGGCTGTTTTTTGTTCTCATTCAAAGGATTGAACAAACTCTGGAAGAGCTCTGAGAAGCGCATGGTTTGAGAATGATTGCGCGGGCGGTTGGGGTACCTGAAGTGGTGTGAGCGGGTCACAGACAAGTGCTTGGGAGATTGCCTACTTCTCATCGAGTTCTGCCAACGTCATGCCGCCGACCGCGTACTGCTTTTCCTCTTCGTCGATCGCCATCGCATCGGGCGAGCGTTGCCGTCTGCGTTGGCTCATGGTGGCTGATGCGAGGTGCTGCACGGCGTTGAAGTCGCAACGGTGCAATTGACTTTGCTATAGGGCTGGACTTGACACCGTTGGCTTCTGCACAAAGGTGGATGAATGGAAGAAAAACGCCACAAGCAACTCTGAATCATCCGGGTCGTGTCACGACTTTAAAGGTCGTCGTCGCATGTCGTTGGCTTGAGTTCGAGGAGGCCGGTGCCTGTAGCTCACAGTGGATTGGTTGCCTCGGGTGATGCTGCCTGGAGTGGTTGCAGCAAAAAGGTGCAGGTGGGGCCTCGCTACCAAGATGGCGCTAAGAGGCTTAAGTGCATGCAGGGACATCCAACGGCTTTTATGCATCAAACCCAAACTTTCACACTGCACAAACAATATCTGGAGTGCAGTCGGGAACCTGGCGGCGCCCTTCTTAATTAACTAATCCTACATTCATGATCTACATTATCATTTCATGTCTCGTTTGCAATCCAGAAACACTTTCGTCATGTGATGACCCAACCCCAGGCGGGTTAGGAATGGACAACCGCGAGAAATCGCTTAGTTGCGACCGGTGTGCTGAGAAGACGTCTCGCTGACGGCCTTCTCGGCATCCCAGCGCTGCTGCATGGGTTCGGTAACGGTCTTCTTGGCAGACTTGCGGCGCCACAGGAAGAAGGCGACGAGACCGAGCATGGAGACACCGGCGATGGAACCGACAACGGCGCCGGCGATGGCACCGCGGGAGAGACCGGAGGACTTGTTGTCGGCGGCGGTGAAGTCAGCGGCGGTGTGGGGAGTGTTGCCGCCGGAGTCGGTGGTGGTGACGTTGACGCTGGGGTCCGACTCGACCTCGGGGTCGGAGACGGTGGCGTTGAAGCAGGGGATGGACATGGTGAAGACGTCGACGAAGGTGACGTCGGCGCAGGCGTAGAAGGTCTCGCGCTTGGACTCGTCCTGGTCGAAGTTGGAGACGTAGAGCATGCGGTAGGTGGCGTTGGAGCCGGCGGCGACGCCGGAGGGGGCGGAGGGGACGGTGACGCAGGTGTGGCCGAGGTCGAGGCTGCCGACCTCGCTGGGGCCGAGGAAGGTCTCGAAGTCGGAGACGGACTTAGGGTCTACGAAAGCGTCAGTGTTAGGTTCTCTGATAATAACGGATTCATCGGGGATGGTCTACTAACCGTTCTCGTAGGAGACACTCAGGTGAACAGCACGAGTCTGGTCCTGGGTGACAAGAGCGAGCTTGCCGTTGACTATGACGGAGTCAGCATCATATGCCTATAATGGACTGTGGAAGTCTCCGAGCTGTTCCGGACAGCAGCCGGGGCCTCAGAATCGATTCAACTTACCCAGAGGGAACTCGGTACGGGTACCAACACCGGCGGTGGATCCGCAGGGCGCCGTGTTGTCGGCATCGGCGTTCCATTCACGGTCAGGGGGCCAGAGGAAGGCAGCTGGCCCCATGTTATCAGCACCCATGACGTTGCCCAGCAGCATGCTGCCGAACAGAGCGACCGACTTGGAAGAAACCATTTTGACGGGATGAATCTTGGAGTGGGGTTGGACTTGACAAGAGTCTGAGAAGGGGAGAGCAGGTCTCAGGCAATGGGAAGTGATGAGCAAGATTCAAGGCTCGAAGGATCACAAGATTGAAGCTGTGATGGGGGGAGTTGACTTGGAGAGCAGAAGAGTCCGAGACAGACATGGAAGGGATACGCGGCCGTACATATATGCTTCTCCCGCGCGCGTGGTCTGGCTGCAACCTGGGCGCCGAGCGTCAGCCAACCGCTTCCCATGCCGAGAAAACAACACACAGGTGCAGTCTGCAGCAGAAGGCAAAAGGCGCATCCGCCGGCGGGTTGGCCCGCCAAGGTTCAGTTGGGCCGACAAAACCGGTGCCAACCCCTGGCACCGATCACGACCCTGTCCCGGTTTCTCTCCAATGTTTGCAGGTGCTGCTACGGTCCCCACCGTCGTGTGGTTCCCCACCCGAGAGAGTTATCTGATGAAATCGCCCTGGCTGGGGTTCCACTGCGCTGTTTGGTCTTGTCCGCACATTGGCGCATACAAGGGCCTGATGGGGTTGGACGGCGCTCCATCAGGAGCGGAATCGCATCATATCTGATCATCAGATAAGATGGATCCCCAGACGGCCATTGGCTGGAGACATCACCTCTGCATCACTAGCGCATTCTCGGCGCGGTGGCCGGGGGTCCCCGTTTTTTCATTCTCTTCACACATGCGCTGCAACGGCGAGCTGCTCTTCTCGGGTCGAGTCCCCCGATCTCGTATTTGCCCCGGCCCTGACAGAATTTTTGTTTCTCTGACTCTTGGGCGAGGTTTCGCTGGGTTCTAATAGGCAACGGCCGCCGCACGAGGTGCCAGTCAATCTAGTTTGAGTTGGCTTGGCGATCATCCGTTTCGAGAAGCTGTCAAGCGCAACGGCGAATCAGCGTTGCAGCCGGAAGTTTGAACTCGGTGTCCGAGGCCACTTCTCCGCGAACGTCGGCGATAGTCCGGCAACACAAAAGGTCTCGAGATGCTCTATTCCACCAGGACCCGTTTGCGACACCGGAAATTGGGTCGCCATCGCCCGCCATCCCCGTACTTCTTCGATGAATGGCCATGAGTCAAAAAGGCGGCGCTTGGACCGGGCTCGGTCCAGGCTTTCCGGGTCTCCAGTTGCCTAGGTGGAGGGCGAAAATCCAAGCTCTCGATCTTGTGGAGGGCGGCAGGCACGCTTCGCTTCTCTCGGTCCAGGTGGGATGTTCAGCATGTGAACGAACGAGGGTTCTCGGAGTAGCGCTTTTGGTGGTCGGAGGTATTCCGACATTGGTCGTGTCGGCTTAGGCTTTGAGTTGAGGTCCAGAACGGCGGCACAGCTTTCCTGAGTAGTCACGTCCGGGTGACCTAGGCCGTTGTTCGTCGGCCAGATCGTGTTGGTTCGTTCCTATATGGCTCTTAGTCATGGCTCTTCATGCCCACCCAGCACCGGCACGCCCAACAAAGCCCTTGTTCGTGGGTCTTGATGCCCTCAGCTCTGTTGTTTGGCCTACGGATACTTGCTCGGAAAAGACACCTTCTTTGTCGGTGCCCAGTGTATGTCGCACTCGACTGGTGGACTTCGCTTCCTTTCAAGGAAATCCCATCCCGCTGCAGGCACGGCTCTCTCGGCAGCCCGCGGTCTCATGCCTGACCCTCGGGATCCCGGCTCCCACTGGACCTTCTTAAACTCTTGGTCTGTGCTACAACTTGTTTACATCCTTGCTAAGCTTGCTTGATGCTCTATCGTAGAATCAGAGTCACGGCACACGAACTACTCCCACCCACCAGTCGCGCTGTCCACGTTCTTAGCTCCACTGTGCTTGAGAGTTGTGATGGCAGGTAGCGTTTCATGCATGTCTGAGGTCAAGTGAATTGATGGACGGGAGGCAAGTCTTCCAGTATAATTTTGAAGTTCGGAATGGCCTTTTGTGTTCCGTGAGTCGAGCCAACACATCCCGGACTTGCGGCAAGGACAGTCTTGTGTTGTCCTCTGTCCCGGCGCACTCTGCGGTTGACAACGGCCTTCTCTCACAGGGATGTCTTGGCGCAGGAACTTTTGCATCTTGGTCTGCTGTTCCCGGGCCAGGGGTGGAGGGGGTGAAGGCGCTCTCGTGATTCGAGGCAGGGATGTCCTGGACCACACTTAAAGACGCCAGAACTTGGCGTTGCCACAACTCCAGCTGAGATTGATAAGGCATCCATAATCAGCCTGCCAGTTGCTGGTTTAAGTGCTCATGCGGGTGACAATCACGTACAAGTGTAACGTATCCCCCTCTGCCTCGATGTCGCCTTGGTGCTACGGCAAGGGTTGTTCTATGCAACTCTGCCCAGGCTGGAGTGCGACTGTGCAAGTGTGCAAGTGTGTCCTCAAACGAATTTGCAAGGTTTGAATAAAGACTCTTAAGTAGCGCCTCAGTAGAAATCTATCGTGTAATGCAAGTAAGTAGACAAATCTGACGGAATGGCGGTGGCGGAGAGGTGGGGGAAATCCGAGAAGTCCAGTCAGGTCTAGAATCTCAATCATCGTGCCTGATGACAGCCGCCACAGCCGCTTGTTCACGCAGAACGAACCCTTCCGAGAATGCATGCAATATATTGGCGATACGTACTTGCTTATGGCAACAGCGGATAGAGGAGTTGATGGCTCAGTTGGTCAGGTCTGGCCAATGTGCTTGCGCCCTGTGAAGTCGTTGGCACTCTGTCCGCTGGGGTTTAATATGGTTATGGGTTCAAACCTGCCTTTTGCCATTTCAAAAAGTTTTAAAACAAAGAAAAGAACAAGTTAGAAAAAAAGGGAAAAAGAAAAAGGAAACTGTTATCTGATACTTTGTGTATGTCTTTAATGTTTTTGTTCCTTGAAGAAGAAAATTTAGTTGAATTATAAAGAACGTGACTATTCTCAGAGACTGGGTTGCTGCTTCCTTTTGAAGCTTCGAAAATGCTGGAACGGCGTTACCTTCCCCGCCTCTGCTTTTCCGTTGTCAACTCATCACAACTTGATCCGTTAATTACAGAGTTCGACCATTTATTTGATCTGGAGACCTTGTTCTCAAATTTTCCGCTACCAAAGCCTACAGGGTCAAGTTCCTCCTACTCACACCAGCATGAGGATTGCGATTCCATCGTATCATAACTCCAATCTATCAAATGGCCCACCTTCTGTTCTCGTAGAGGTTTCCATCCTACATTCACCAAATCTAGGTAACGCGCCTACAGGATCGGAGCTACGCGGAGAAGACCGCGCGCCTCTCAAGAAGAGCTCATCTAGCTCGTTCCCAATCTCTTCATGGCTGATAGTCGTGTTGAGCCAGTGCTGATTCGTAACGTTCTCGTCAAAAACCCACTCATTGCAGCCATTGCAACCTGCCTCCCCTTCCAGCTTGACGGTGTTGTAGCCGTACTCATTTCCATACTTGAAGTACTTATCTAAGCCTTTGATAGCGTACAGCATTGCTATCGGGTCAAATGACCACCTCGGTTGATAATAAGTATACAAGATGTACGCCGCCCTCACCGGGTCCGTCTTCGGGCCATCCGCCATCAGCGGGCCGCCTGAACGGATCGAGCTCCCGAGGTCGAAGCCCACGTAGACGATGGGACTATTCCAGCTGTGTATGACGCGGGCAGTTTCGTACGGGTCATCGTACCAGAAGTTGAACTCGTACCCGCTTGGGTAGTCGCCGCCCATGACCACAAGCTCCTTCACCTTCGTCGCTACGAGCTCGGGCCCGGTGAGTTCGGAGTAGGAATCGGCCGTTGAGTTGAGAAGTGCTGAGAGATTTTGGAGGAAGCCGATCGACGCGATGGTGATGGAATCGTCTTCGGCTTCGGCGAGGAGCTTGCGGTAGAGTTTGACGGGGTCCCAGGCTTCGTCTGCATCTGACATGCTGTTCGGCCAGTGGGTGGCGACTTTGCTGGCGAACTCGCCCAGCAGTATCGTCCAGCTATCAAAGAATGGAATATTGTTTAGAGGACGGCGGGCGCCGATGGGTACCTCGGAATGACCATAGTGGTTCAAGATGGCGGAGGCGGCTAGGACTGAGTATGACGATTGAGAGTTGATGTTGACTCCGAGGAGGTTCACCTCTGGCGCGGTTGCCGCAAGCAATAGAGCACCTGCATCACTTGAAGAGTGTCAGATACTTTGGACCATTAAAATGAAAAGTACTCAATAGTTGAGAAAGAAGGCTTACTCGCAATCACTGAACAAGTCGGTGTCCACGATCAAATTCTTGCGGGCTGACGTCACAATACAAAGGAAAGAAAGGACCAAAACGAATGGTCTCTGGCTTAGCATTCTCAAAAAGCTGGGTTCTATCGAACGAATGGGCACTAAGTATCTCGTCCTATGTAGAGCCCTCACCTTGCCGTCCAATGTCTGCGTGGTCGAGGTGGAGATTGCGATGGCGATGAGGGGTGAACGGGTGGACGCATCTGGACACCGCCTGGCACCGGCTGGCATTAGTCGCCATCGTCATGAAGCACCGGCCAGCTCCGATCGTCTTGGTGGGTCTCGCTTGGGGCGGGAACCTGTGCGCTTCCTTGTGCCTTAAACAGCCGGGCCGGCAAACGCTGTCTTCGACACATCAACTGTCAGGAACAAACTTTCGAACAGTGCCCATCCTCGATCGAAGGCGCTACTTTGTAGACGTTTCTGTGTCAGCAGTTCTTTTCTTCAGCGAGGAAAACTCGATGTTGTCGCAAAGAGTCCACGAAGAGCGGAAAATTACACCACCAGATACACCTGCCCAACGATGACGTCCGTCCCTCGAGAAACATCATCACCCTGGTGGTTCACAACCCCAAACTGTGACCAACACATGCGTCAAATCGGATGAGACAGAGCGAATGTCGATGGGGTACGGGAAGATCCCCCCACACGCTTGATCGCTAGGGCCCCTCTTCCACCCCTCCCTCCCGCGTCGGGACAGAAACAGAGTGCAGATCGGCATGCGTTCCGACCGCCTCAATGCCGGCACGGCCAATCAACAGCCGGAAGAGTCGCAGACCGGATGGATTGCGCCATTGAATTGGCGTACGACGTGAAGACCTGGGGAACCCGCGGCGGTACTCGAACTTTGGTCATCGGCCGGCCGTACTTCATGACCCGCGTTTCCACCTTACTTACCTTGTGCAATCCAACACATGTTCTCGACTACTTCCTGGAAGAAAACGTTGCTGTGGCGCTGCTTCGGTCTTGGGAATTGAATTGAGTTATTGGGAACGCACGCGAGACGGACGATCTAGATGGGCACCGAACCAGATAAGGCGCGGAAGGAGGAGTCGCCCCCACCACACGGGCGCGCGACCGTCCTCGAAGTCCACGGCATTGATGACGCCGCCATCATCCCCAAGGGCGCTCTCGACCCGGTCTACGAGGCGAAGGCTCGAGTTCTCAATCGCGCGGTACGTGTGAAACCTCAGCGCGAAGCGCGACTTGGCTACCTTGGAGAGGATTGCCACTGACTGGTGATTTGCAGATCCAAGATATTGGCATGGGACGGTATCAGTGGCAGTTATTCGTCGTCGTCGGCTTTGGTTGGGCAAGTGACAACCTCTGGCCTATCGTCACCTCGCTCATATTCACTCCCATCGCAAACGAGTTCAAGCCGACCCGCCCCCCGCTTCTGAGTCTCTCTCAAAACATAGGTCTGCTGGCTGGAGCCATGTTCTGGGGGTTCGGCTGCGATATCTTCGGTCGCAAGATAGCCTTCAATCTCACCTTAGGCCTGACTGCAGTTTGGGGAATGATCGCCGCGGGGGCTCCCAACTTCGCAGCCATCGGCATCTTTGCGGCTTTCTGGTCTTTTGGGGTGGGAGGCAACCTCCCTGTCGATTCCGCCATCTTCCTCGAGTTCTTGCCAGGCACTCATCAGTACCTGCTAACGGTTTTATCCATCGATTGGGCTATTGCTCAGGTTATCGCGACGTTGATTGCATGGCCTCTTCTGGGGAATCTCACATGTCAACAGGGCCAGACCTGCACCAAATCGAACAATATGGGCTGGCGATACTTCATCGTCACCATTGGGGGCTTGACCCTCGTCATGTTTCTCGTCCGTTTTGCTCTCTTTACGATCTACGAATCACCAAAGTATCTTATGGGAAAGGGTCGCGACGAAGATGCCGTCCGAATAGTCCATGAAGTCGCGAGGCGAAACGGCAAGATAACATCTCTATCGGTGGAGGACCTGAAGGCTTGCGAGCCAGAGGGATACGTCGCTCGAACTGATGCTACCGCCGCGGTAAAACGAAACCTCGAAAAGTTGGATCTCAGCCACGTACGCGTCCTCTTCTCGACACCGCGACTTGCACTGAGCACGGGCTTGATCATGGCTGTTTGGGCTTTGATCGGACTTGGGTATCCTCTGTACAATGCGTTTATTCCCTACATCCAAGCAACCCGCGGCGCGGAAATCGGCGATGGAAGCACGTATGTGACATATCGCAACAGCTTGATCATCGCGGTCGTTGGTGTACCAGGCGCATTGTTGGGTGGGTGGCTAGTTGAGCTACCTCGACTGGGGCGAAAAGGCACCTTGTCCCTCAGTACGGTTTTAACAGGAGTCTTTCTCTACTCTTCAACGACTGCGCTGACAAGCAACGCGCTTCTGGGTTGGAACTGCGCCTTCAATTTCTCCAGCAACGTCATGTATGCCGTCCTTTATGGGTTCACGCCCGAGCTCTTCCCGACACCGCAGCGCGGGACCGGCAACGCCTTAACGGCAACTTGCAACCGAATTTTCGGTATCATGGCAGTAAGTAGATGAGATTGGCCTGTGGTGTGATCGTGATGCTGATGACAACAGCCCATTGTCGCCATGTTCGCCAACCTCAAGACCTCCGCTCCAGTCTACACCAGTGGTGCCCTGTTCATCGCAGCTGGGCTTTTGGTGCTCTTCATGCCGTTCGAGTCGAGAGGCAAGGCCGCTTTGTGATTGAAGCAGGTTGCGATAGTTGTTTTCTGATCATACTCGGACATCATAGAGACCGGTAGAAATGCGACTTTCGAGCTGCGCTTTGCAGGCTGACTGGTACAATGCGCTGCGTAGCAAACAGCTTACCCGGATATCTGGCTCAACAAGCAAACGCGTCCGGTCGTCGGCCGCAGCGATATAGCAGCGGGTGAAGTTGTTGACGACCGGCCCGGACTGTGGTCCACTCTCCGCGGGCATGGCCAGATGCATATCTGCTGATCCATCCCCAACCAGCACAGCCGGGCTCTTGGCGAGCGCGGTCGGGAGGTCAAGTCCCGACCATCGGCACTGCAGTATCGGAGCGTGGAGCAATTGAGATTCAATCCAGACGTCTCATACGTCAATCGCAAATGAATTATTTCGCTACGGGGCCTGAGGTCTTGGCACCATGGGCCGCCGTTATCTTGCCCACGGGGCTCCCCCGCTTTCCCCTCACACCTGCCACCGAGCTGCCTCATACAGTTTCGTTGCCAATGTTCACGCTCGCCGCGATGAATCTCCACCTCGCACCTTGCTGACCATTGACGCTCCTGTTATCGGGCGTTATGTTCGCATATCTCAAATGACCAATTGAAAAGCCTCCGAATGATCTCAGCCAAGCCCCGGTCATGCCTTTTACCATGCGTCGGTGAGCCATTTTGCGCCGCCGGCAACGCCGCGATGTGACGGCGGGGGATGTATAAAGTTTGCGTAAAAGCCGTTGACAGCCGCCGCGGGTTCGGACCGTCAATTTCCAGCAGCACCTGAGCTACTGGAACTTCGGACGCCGTGTGAAATCGACAGCATGTTGCCGACGTCTCGCCTTGGCCTCATTGGCCTCTCACTGCTCGCCTCAGCGGAAGCCGCCAAGTACGGATACAACCACGTTACCGTCCGCCAAGACAGCGATGCCATCGCAGCCAACTTCCAGGCCATCGAGGGTGTAGACTTGCTGTCGCCCGCGTTTCTGAGCCCGGAGACGATCCCAACCGGCTTCGCCGAAGGCACGCAGGGACCTACTGCGGATGATGTTCTTGGTAAGATAATTAGACGATGCCATCGTAATTATGCAAAGCTGACCGCCTTAAAGACACCTTTGTTCAAGATCTCGCCGACAAGAACAGCTGGTTGACCTACAACAAAGCGAACTTCACCTCGGAGGAGAGCCGCCCATTCCCCTACCTTCACCTCACCTCAGGATCCGCCAAGTCTCGAAGGGCATCGAACTCGACCGGCAAGGTGCGCGTCTGGCTTCAGGGAGCCGTCCACGGTAATGAGCCTGCCGGCGACCAGTCCATGCTGGCCCTCTTGGGCGCACTTGACGCGAACCAGACCTGGACGGCCTCGCTGCTCGAGAAGCTTGACATCGTCATTCTGCCGCGCTACAACCCCGACGGCGTCTTCTACTTCCAGCGCACCCTGGCCACCAACTACGACCCGAACCGCGACCATGTGAAGCTCGCCCGCAAGCAGACGCGCGGCATCAAGTCCCTCTTCAACGAGTTCAACCCCCACGTTGCCGTTGACATGCACGAGTACAGCGCCACCGCCCGCTACGGCAGCTACTACCACGCCGCCGACGGTCTCTTCTCCGCCGCGAAGAACCTCAACATCCACCCTGACATTCGCTCTCTATCCGAGGAGCTGTTTGCCAAGAACATCGGCTCGGCAATGGAGTCTCGCGGCCTGCGCTGGGAGCCCTACGTGACGGGATCCACCAGCACCAACCCGGAGTTCAAGCCCACCTTTGCCGAGGCCGGGTCTGACGCCAAGATCGGCCGCAACGCCATGGGCCTCACTCAGTGCGTGACTTTCCTGATCGAGATGCGCGGTATTTACCTCGCTGATCAGGAGTTTCAACGCCGCACCGTCGCGGGTCTGACCATGGCCTCGAGTGTGCTGCAGACTGCTGCTGACAACGCGGACAAGGTGTACACCACCATCGAGTCCTCCATCGCCGACTTCAAGACTACCGACGCCGAGATCATCGTCACCGACTCCTCGCCCACTGTCCAGCGCACCTTTACCATGGTGAACATCAACAACGGCTCCGTCGTGCAGGTGCCCATCAACTTTGGCTCAACCACCCCCGTGGCCGCCAACATCACCCGCGCGCGTCCCGAGGCCTACCTCATCCCCGCATCCTGGGCCGACCTCGCTGAGCGCCTGCGTATCGGTGGTCTTGAGGTCGAAACCCTCAGCGGGCCGTACAAGGGCACCGTGGAGGCTTACACCATCACCTCTGCGGAGTTCGAGACTGGATACTACGAGGGCGTCGTTCGCGCCACCGTCACCACTGAGCCTCTCACAAGAGAGGTCAATCTGCCTGCCGGTAGCTTCCTTGTCAGCACGAAGCAGAAGAACGCCGCGCTGGCCTTCGTCGCGCTGGAGCCCGAGAACATTGACTCCTACGCGAGCTTCAACATCGTGCCCGTTGAGGAGGGTGACGAGTATCCCATCTACAGGGTCCTCGCTTGAACAGGCTTAATCTCAGAACTAATGTAATTAGATATTGACTAATAATATCAACGACGTTAAGAACATCTCATCGTACATCATGACAGGCTCACCCGTGCCCCGATCTAGACAAGCATCTGCCTCCACTCAATCTCCCCAACATCCTCCTTGCCCGTCATGAACCGGATCCCGTTCCTCAGAATCGTCGCGAGAACTTCCATCTCCTCCTCGTCCCGGGGTCCGTACACCATGATGTACGAGTCCGCCATGTGGAACCGGTTCGCGAAGAACGAGGTGCGCGGGACGGAGAGGCGGTGGCGCTCCGCCCAGCCCTTTTCGATGGCGAGTTTCGCGTCTGCCGGGGAGAGGTACATGTGGATCGACAGGTCGCCATGGTGGTGGCCTATCTCTCCGCGGGCGGTGCGGGCTGCTTCAGGGGCGGATTTGGCGAGGACCAGGGCTGTGACGAAGAGGGCCGGGTTGAGGCGTTCGTAGAGCGACTTTTTCGTTTCGAGGAGGGCGGGGTTCTGGGTTGCTGCGTTTGTGAAGAGATTTTGGATGAACTGCGTCGTTGTTAGCTTCACAGCAAGGAAGTCTTTCAATGAGATATAACGTTACCTCTCTCATGTTCTCCGGCGCATGTTGGCTCAGCTGCCTATGCGGCACGATACCTCCCAACGCCGCCCTCTCGCCCTTCCGTCTGGGCAGGTCCTGCATGTCTTGGTGGTATCCATCGCTGGGGTAGTCGCCCGTCCATGTCGCGGAGCTCTTCGAGAGCGCAAAGGGGCGGATGCCGATGGTGACCATGAGCCAGCCGGCGAAGTTGTGCGGCACGCCGCCCGGGCCGAGGGCGATGTAGGCGCGGTAGTCGCGGACGGCCCAGATCAGGAGGGATGTGGTGAGCGCGGCGGTGACGGATGTGAGGGCCGGCCGGCGGGAGAGGGTTGTTGTGAGATTTGTGAGGGTTTGGGATGACATTGTGATGGTGCAAGTGCGAAGGCAAGATCTTGGATGGCGATGATTGAGCTGGGAACGGCGGCCGTTTGTGGAGCTGGCGAGATTAGCAGCTTAATATGAGAACGAGATCACAAATTGATGTTGCAGGAGTTCGAAAGAGGCGCTTTTGGGGAGATGAGATTGGAGGACGGTGGCTGACGTAGCACAATTCGCATTCGCGACTTAATGAAGCGCGGGCGCGAGGACGTCCGGGAATTGCGGGGTTAGTCAGCCCCGCTCAGATCGGACGGGGCCGTGCTTTTGGGGCCGGTGCGTTGTGGGACTTTATCGGTGTCGGAGACCGGTAACTCGGCCGAGAAGGATGGAGACGTTCATCACTTTTGTATGTATGAATGGATCCCTCTGGCTAACCCTGTACATCACGTTCTCAATGGGAGGTTGGATGATGTCTGGCAGATCTGAAAAATGGGATCCATCGTGTGCCATAGAGAGCTATAGAGAATTGAAGAAACGTTAGGGGCCCTTGTGAACACCAAAAACACAGCCGTCCACTACCTGTACGGGAGTGAACAAGGAGGATCTGCTTGTCCGTATCTCATCGGCGGTTGGTTGACTTTGGCTCGCAGGTTTAGCAGAGGGATAACTGGTTTTCTCTGACTCTACTTAAACGCAAAATTCACTACACAGCACAGAAAAGTGTTGGTATTAAAAGGATTGTCTACTGAGATAAAACCTCCACATGCGGTGTGCGGCAGTTCGACGACAGCAAAGCTCGCATATTTGCAGCTCATCAAGCCAGCTGGACTGTTCATTCCCTGGATCCTTTGCATATCCTTTTGCGCAAATCCCTGTATCTGCGTCCGACCAGTAGGACGAAGAATGGGTGCCTGACACCCTGAGAGCCCTATGGCGCTTTCGCGAACATGCATGGTCATGAAGCCGTCAAGGTCTCGCTGATTAGAGTCAGACTACAAAACTTTGAAAGTAATGCG
This sequence comes from Colletotrichum chrysophilum, assembly GCF_026319265.1. Classification (NCBI taxonomy): domain Eukaryota; kingdom Fungi; phylum Ascomycota; class Sordariomycetes; order Glomerellales; family Glomerellaceae; genus Colletotrichum; species Colletotrichum chrysophilum. Next base: position 54,353 of record NW_026517463.1, on the reverse strand, counting down.
GACACGTGCAAGGGAAAGTTTCGAAAAATCATGCCACTTGTCAAGTTCTATTTCTTGATAGACCCGGGAATCTCTGCGAGCACTCGCCACTTTCCACAACTTGAGCAACCATTCGCTTCCCACAGTCGCTAATCCACAACCATTTGCATCAATATCAACTTCTACACAATGGAGTCGACTATCCGACAGGAACCTTCGTTCCCAGGTCTTTCCGTTCTCGACGTACCAAACGATATCCTTCTCTGCATCTTTGACTTCCTTGACCTTCACGACCTATTCATCCTATCACGGACCAACCAATTCTTTCGCAACCTTACCAAAAGATCTGTGAGGATATGGAATGCCGACGTCTGCAGTCTTCCTTTGAATGAAAGATACCGTTTCTGGACAGTCCTGGGCTACACCCGGCCGGATCATTACGTGTGCGAAGACTGCTGTCGATTGCACCGCTTCGGTATTCGTCACCGTTATTTCGGACCCGTTGCCCAGCCCCGGAACAGCGGCAGACCATATCAGCTACCCAGCTGCAACCCCAACAAGACATCCAGCGCCAACATTGACACCCACGCTTATCGCCACGCGGACATTCAAATCGCCTTGAAGTGCCATATGAGAGGCCTGTTCGAAAACCAACTTTACAAACGAGTCATGGAGACGCGCAGAGACAGATTCCAACCGGACTATCTTCCGGTTGGCAATCTTTGGGCCGTGAAGGAGTCTGTCCCAAAGATTGTCCGCGGGAGGTTTCTCGTTGCGAGAGAACTGAAGAACAATGCAATTGTAAGGAGTACACTAAACCTCCGTCCCGTCTGCCCTCACGAACATGGATACGGCGAACACATTGTTTCTCGTCTTCTACCTCGACAAGCCCGAGTTGTCGTTAGTCTCTACAGTCTACGGCTCCCTGCACCCAGTGCGCCGCCGGCTCCAACGCCCACTTCCAATACAGCTGCGGATTTCAAGCGTGCCGTCCTTTCCTCAGAGAGGCATCCGGGATGCGAGTTTGTTGGATCATGTGACCGCTGTCCAATTGATTTTGCTGTCGCCGTCAAGGGTGGACAGACGTGCGTTCGAGTTTGGTGCGACTACGGGTCCTACGGAACCCCGATGGATCTCAGCTGGAGGGTACATGTCAGCTGTCAGACCAATGATGACACGCTTGGTCCGACCTTAAGCCACGAGCCTGGCTCAGTACGAAGAATGTTTGAAAGAGGATACTAATCTGTGCAAGGCACTCCGGGAATGAACAGCTCGTGTCAAGGAGTCAAGCTGTTCAATAGAGTTTTAGACGCCTCGTGCCACAGGCATGGTCATTCTGAAGGTAGTTACCTTATGAGAATCCATGTAATTATATTTTTGAGAGCACGAGCGTCGACAATAAACTACCATACTCTTCTTCGCCCAGCCGGGACATCTTCCAGACTAAGTGAAGCCTTGCTGTTGAGTTTTTGAACTTTCATGATGTGATGTCAGTCAGGGAGCCGTTCTGGGTATCCGAACCGCAGCGACACGTCAATTGCGGAAGTCACCTTGTCCAGCCTTGCAGTCATATCTGGGACACATTTGCTACTCTTCACTTCTTCGCAATCTTCATCTTTGACCGTGATGCCGGTGAGGGCTGACTGTCACCCTTGATAGATCCGTCTTTCTAGAATTTGCTTACGATGAGCTCACTTCTCCTAAGTCGAGTACCCTACATACACTCTCGTCCGTGGCCCGTTTTCATCACAGACGGGCTGTGTCTCCAGATGCTGTCAATCTGCAGTTGTATCATTCTCGCATTGGCATCCTGCTATAATTCCTGGAGCAGCGCTGCTCGGAACACTTGCATTTCCTTCGTAATTAGCTCATGAGAAAGCTCATCAGAACAAGCAAGTATACTCCGGTCCATGACGTGCAAGTGTCGTACTGACGATGGCTTTCGTCGCGCCTATGTCCTGGCCCCTATCGCCGTCCAAGCATCACCATTAGGTCGTCCTGGCCTCCGACCAATGTCTCTCGGTGCCCACCCCCATCGACCGGAAAAGGCATATGGCGTGTCGGCTGCCTCTCATATCGCCCTCCTCGTCCGTTGCCATCGCCCTTGGGCACGAGGTTGGTGCCCCAGTCCATCGCCCGCAAGTCCTTCACGTCTAGAACCCAGGTTCCGCGCCAGTTCTCTTCCTCTTCAACCACCTGGGCTAGTCTCCAGGGGAACTCGGAATTTGGGTGATACACCCATCCCTTTTTGGACCCTAATGTCGATTTATGTTTACGAGCTGTATGAGCCTCGGGACCATGGCAGTTACACGCGCAGCAGGCGACTTTGGTGTCGACTTTTGCGTCGGTTTCGGCATCGAACTTGATTTCCGCCTTGGTGTCGACCAGGAGATCGGTGTCATGTTCTGGTTTTTCCTTCTTGATGCCGATGATGCGGCCGAGTACGGCGAGGCATTTCTTTGCACGGTTCATCGTCGAAGCTGTGTACAATGTTCCCCATGAAAGATTGTGTGATCGTGAATTTGCCCTTGTTGGTGCTCATAGGTTAGCCAAGGGTAACCACTAATAGCTTTCAAGTACTATTGCTTGATAAGGTAGATCATGAGCTGGTGGATATATACTGCCTTGAAAAATACCTCGGCGTCGTATCGTATAGCTAAGTCCGTAGCGTCCGGTGATATCTGCTCGAGGTGGGCGAAGGAGATAGATAGTGGAGTGGTGGTAGTTCTGCCTCGTGCGCCTGGTAACCGTAAGGGTTTGAGACGTGTTGAAAGCGCGTATGTGTTGCGTGCTTACTGTTCAGCTGAGGTAGCTATCTAACGGAGTTTTAAGCTCGCTGTTGCCTAGCGCCCGAGAGAGAGGGAAGAGTACCTTTTATCTTAAATACGGGTTTTATTGTCCTGGTGGTACGGGTGCTTCTCTTCGGACGTTGGGGATACTTACGGTTTCGAGGCAAAATCTTCGAGTCTTCGAGGCAGAGTCTTTCTCGTAGAAGTCGGCTGCTAGAAGAATGTCGGTGAGGCAGCAGCCGGCTTTTATGCCTTCTGGCAAGGTTCCCAAGGACCTTGGTGGAAGGTTCAGAGCATCAAAGGAGTCATCGCCGTCATGTGTGTTCTGGCGTGGACTGTAAGCGCTGGAGGTCTATTGTTAGCGACCGCGCCGAGTTCTTCGTCACATTCCGAAAGCCAACCGTAAGGTGCATCAAGTTCCACGTAAGAGTGCCAAATAACGGAGAATGTACCGTCAGAAGAAGCGTTCCGGTGGAGTCGGGGTCGAAGTTTTACAGGAACTAGATAAACCGCACAAATTGATTGGAGTGTCCATCTGCGTCAAGTTGAGATAGTGTTAAAAGTTTGGTTTCATTCCCTCTCAAGGCCTTATGAATGCCTTTCGCATGACACTTTGGAATATAGTCCATGCACTTGCGAATCGATCACGTGGCTCAAGGTTCCAAGAGTCTTGAGCGACAACCCTTATGGGCTATACCTTAATGGTAACATGACCTTTACGTCTTTTGGAGCCCAGAGACCCTATATAACTCCTTGTGGGGGACGAAACTGACCAAAACCTGCCCATATACCACCATAACACTCGGTGACTTGTTCTTTCTGCAGGACTATTTTGCCTGACCCATATTGAACTGCTCAGTTCGGAACTGACTAGCTATTATGGGCTGTCTCAAATGGATCAAACACGTCAAAGGTCGGGGTGGGAAACGACGAGTTCGCACCCGAGACAAAGCGAAGCATTCAAATATTCCAAATATTCTTATACTTCCTCTTGATATTTTCTTCCTCATCACGGACCAACTCGAACTACACGATCTTTTCATTCTGTCGCAAAGCAATGCCGTCTTGCGAAGCTTCACTCATAGACGCTGGGCAACCGAAGTCTCCATTTTCTCAAAGTCTCTACAGCTTGAATTTTGGACAGGACTGGCGTACATCTTGCCTAATCACTGGGTGTGCGATGGATGTTGCCGCCTCCATCGTCTTCCTGAATCACGTGTGCCTCACCGCGTACTATGGCCAACACCAGCAGACTGTTCTTCTGAGCCAGGGCGCGGGCTCGGACGTGTGCGCGACATTCATCACTCACACGTCCAGATTGCTATGAAGCATCACATGAGGGGGTTGACTTATGCCAAGCGCTTCGTGGAAATCATGGTGCCTTACAGTTGGTCGGATTCATGGGTCAGTGAACAACGGACCTACGAAGCGGCCCCAAGAATTGTTGACGGAAGATTTCTTCTGTACATGGATTGGAAATTCACAGGCTGTGATTTCCAGTCAACATACTTTATCTTCGGGCTAGCTGCGAAGAGAGTCTGTCCTCACACAGATGCAATGTCAATCTACCGGGATGAAATCCGCCCCAACAGGGATGTTCGCAGCCACTGGTCACGCGCGATGGCCAATGAGATTGCTAAATCTGAGCAAAGTGCTTCCGCAGCATTTTCTAACTCAGCAGTAACTTTCTCCGGCTCGTGTAGCCGTTGTCCTACTGACTACTTCGTCACGGTGGATGATGATGGTGACAAATTACGGCTCCAACTTTGGCAAGACTTTGGATCGTATGCATCTCCTGAAAACCCAAATTGGAGGGTGCACGTACGTACCGACAAGAACAACGAAGCAGAAGGTCCCTCGTTGCATCACGTCCCCGGTTCAGTCCGCGAAGCATATGAAAGCTTCGATGCTACGGACACGAACTGCTGACAAGCGAGCAACTTCACTATCAATATAACGCGCATTGAAAAGGCTAGACATGCGAATATTACATACATTCGCTGTTCATATATCGAGTTTAAGCGGACTGCGTATTGTTACGTCGCGAGCTCAGTTGTGCAACCGCATCTGAGCATCACCTCAATGGAAGAGAGAATATTTAGTCGAGACCACAGCATGTCGGCCCTGTCCCATCCTTTCGTCATCATTTGTGTGCTGAGCGACGAGGACTGCTGCCTGGCATACCCCGGGGACCAATGTGTTGATGTCTAAGGCAATCCCACGATGTGGGCGGTGCTAAGTTACGGACCTTCTCAAAGTCGCCTTGGCGCGAGTGCATGGTTCAGCTACGAGGGCATAATGCAACACAATGGCAGGGGCAGTAATATAGGTCTTCTACATTTTGGAAGGGGCCAGGCCAGACCAGAAGTGCACTTACGCCGATACAAGGGACGCAAGCTTAAGAATTGTGCATATCACAACTCAGACGCGGAAAGATGGCACAGTTGGTTGAACAAATGTGCATTAGACAGCGTTACATTCAACTAGCCAACTTTGGAGTTGCCGTACTAGCAGGGCGGACTTTCGGGGGAGGTTTGCAACGCCTCTCAGTTGTGATTGGATGGCTCGCTTTGAGCTCGGTATCGATGTCTGTATAGTTGCAGGAAAAGACGGTCTGAATCCAGATTGGCTCCCTCGCTTTGCTATGGGGCTTTTTAGTCTGTCTGTGGATAGAATGGGGTTTGTCATTGCGTCTTTCCTCTCCTGGCCGTTTCATAGCCATTTCGCGAAGATCAAGAGTCTTGCCTGCAATCCTCAAAACCATAAATACGAGCCTCTATCTGCTCCGGGAGCATTGATTCCTGTCATTCAGACTCCAGCCAGCTTCTTCAATCTTTCTTCTACGTTCAAAACCCAAGATGCACTTCTCCACCGTTGCCGCGGTCATTCTCGCCACCCTGTGCGCCAGTTCTCAGGCATGGGAAGGTAAGACAACACTCTCCTTGGCCTTTTCCTTCTGCGTTCTACCTGCTAGTATCCGGTTTCTAACTCAAAGCTCCCAATTTGATCAGTCGTTGCATACGACAACGTCTACAACTGCGACGCCAACGACAACACGAGGTACCGCTCCATCACGGGCGCCCCCAGTCTCACGGGATGCCAGACGTTCGACCGTGACATGCCCGGCACGGGCTGCCGCGAGTACCAGAACGGCGGCGCCACCAACGGCGGATGCGTCTCGGGGTCGTTGATTCCCATGTCCGTGATCCTGCGCGGCGGAAGATGCGTCATCTTCGACCAGCCTGGGTGCCAGGGCAGGTATGCCGACAGTAACGGCCCGGTCAACGGATGTAGCGACTTTAGGAACTATGGATGGGGCAATATTCGTTCTTTCTGGTGCTCCGGCTGTAAGTCTTCCTTGCCCTCGGTCTGCTCTGAGCTAGTAATATTAATATCGTTGTTGAATCTGAAGAAATAGGATGACAAAGTGCGTCACAATACAGTCACAGGCGTCGGTTGAGTTATACTTGAGAGCAGCCAAAGGTCAAAGTGTGCGCGAAGCAGAATGAATTATTCCGGTTCGGGATTATTTGGGTTTATTCCGCAAATTGAATTGAAATACTTTTGCTCTGCCTAATTTGGGATATACAACCCTGAATAAAGTCAAACTTCAAGTCTCATGACACTGTACTTACTTCTGCTTCTTCTCAGAGCCGGTACAGGCGTCCTCTGTGACCATCCTGATCAACCGCATGTACCAGCTCGCTCCAAGAGCAGTAAAGATATGCCACCACCCATGCAACTCCAGGAACCACGCGATCGGCAGTCCAACCGCCTTCCTCACAGCCCTCAACTCAGCGCAATACTCCAAATCAATATGCCACAGCGTGAAGCCAAAGATCAGCGCAAAGACCGCCTTCCAGAAGTACCGCATGAAGATCTTCTTCTCTTCCTTAGAGTACAGCCCCGTCCAGTAGACCAAGTACAGCGTGCGCGGCCAGACGAAGGTGAGCAGCGCGCTGAAGGTCATGACGTGGATGAAGATGTCGCCGGAGCGGACGTAGATGACAGCCATGGTGCCGATGCCGCCCCACAGCAGCGCGATGACGGCGGCGCCGACGAGGGAGGACTGGCGGTAGACATAGAGCGGCTGCACGAGCGAGCCGGCGAGGATGAGCATGGAGAGGTCGTCGAGGAGCTGGGTTTCCTGGTGCATCGTGCCATGGAAGACGCCGGAGAAGATGCCGACGAGGAGGAGGCCGACGGATTGGATGTCCAGGGTGCGGTACCAGGGCACCGACGCCTTGGAGTTGGCGCGGGGGTACTTGAGGGCGAAGTAGACTGGCAAGGGGTCAGCAACGTGATTTCCTGGTTATGGTAATGGAAAGACTCACTGTAGGTGGCATTGGAGAGGCAATTGATGAATTCTGCGATATACCGCGTGAAAACGTAATCCTCCTCGCAGAAGCTAGGAGTGCAGTCTGAGGTCAGCATCGCATCTCAAAAGGGACTTTTGGTGAGGTGAGTGGAGCGGTAGCGTACTTGGCTTTGCTCGTGGGGTATCCCCAGATGCCGTCCCCGGCAGTCGGGTCATCCACAAAGCGGAGTGTTTGATGCTTGTGACTCATTTTGGGAGTAGATCCTCGATGGTGATGCTGCTCAGGGAGTATTAGGTGGTTGTGTTGACAATGGAGAGAACGCGCCTGGCTCGACGCGTTGTCAGGTTGAGATTTATCAAGGTCGTCGATCGCGGCGAGCGGGACCAATCGGGATGACCAACCCGATGCAACTTTTATCACGAAATCCGGGGAGATGTTCTCGCGCTCACGATGTCGAAAACTTGGTGTAACGAAAGTGGTTCAATGACGGCGGTTCATCTGGACCTTTTTTAAGGCCACGCAGTCGGATGGCAGGGAGAAAAAATACGACTCCATCCGTTCGGTTGCGCGTAGCTGCAGGGATTGCCGCGAGGATCCACTCCACTCGAATGGGTCCGGCCGCGACTCCGCGGAGCCCGGAGCCGGATCCGAAGGCATTTGAGGGATCCACTTCCAGGGGTTCAGCCGAGGCTTCTTGGGTTCTTCAGCGGCAAGTCCGGAGCTTCACGGCGGAGTTGCTGAGTACAGGGAGTCCGGACTCTGCAACTCCGTGTCCGACGTCACAACGGCGATTTCAATTGTTGCTCGGCGCGACATTGTGTTGGATTGAAGTTGATACATATTTAGGTGTCATGCGAGTGTCCTTGCCGATATTTTTCAAGCCTGTGGGATGTTAGCATAGCCTCTTTAGACTGCCACATAGACGACGTACCTTGAATCATTTGAAAGTCCCATCTCATGAATCACCTCTCGTCTCACAGACCTCCGAAATCTTCAAAATCCTCAACTTCTCCCAGTTCAAAAACTGCTCATTATCCTTCTTCAACCGTTCCATCGCCTCGCCACTGTTCGTCGCTGCGAAGAAAGCTTGCGCGGCCGCTTCGTCCTTAAACGCGACCTCCACCACAGCATCGGCCTCATCTTCTCCCTTTGCTCCGGCGAGCACCATGGGCTTGCCGTCATCTGGCGAGCGCGCTATATAGCGGCGCGAGTGCAACATCGGGAACAGCGAGCCGGTGAGTTCTTTCGTGAGGGGTACATGGACGTTTTCATAATGGTCCTTGAATTCGGCGTGGGAAAGACCCTCTTTCCGGTGAAGGAAGATGAGCATGCGGTACGACATGGTGGTGGTGATGAATTATGAGCTGCAATAGTATGAGTTGAGACTCGTTGGGCCGCTTTGTGGGGTACAACGGCTTTTAAAGTACCGGGAAGCTTAAAATCAACTGCAGGTCGTATTGTGCCACGCCATAGAGCGCTGCCGTCTCTGACTTCGGACCGAAGTATCTCGGTTCCGGCAAGCCCGGGTCCACCCGGAGTTGCACCAGTGAGCTTCCTGCCGATCACATATTCACGGTCTGACAGATCGTGCAAGGCTGTGAGTAGTCTCAATATCAACCTCGGCTTGATAAGAATCAAAGGGTTATTTCTGATTTAACCATCAGCTGTTTCTGAACCAGCCAAGAGGGTACTCGGCGGATAAAGTTCTCATGGATCACGGCTTGAGTCAGGCAGACCCAGCCTGCATCACGAAAATGCAACGAGTTAAGTCGAGCCCAAACTCGTCATGAAGAATCGTAAGATGGATTAAAAGTATGTATCTCGCGTCATCATACCGCGCCAATGTACAAAATCATTTTCAAAGAAAGCCAAGCCAAACCCAAAACTCCGACCGATTATTATCTACCATAGCCCCGAAGCCCGCTTAGACCCGTGCGCCAATGGGATATTTATTTTCAAGAAAAGCACCAGCATCTCATACTCCACTAGTTGCGGTTGTTGACGGGAGGAACATCAACAGTGACAGTGTCACCGTTTTCAATGTCCTGAGACACCTTCTTGGCGGCGCCCTTGTTGCCGACGCTGTTCAGCCACTTGTCGAGCTTGAACTGGTCGAGGATGCGGAAGCCCTTAGTCGCAGGAGGGAGAACCTTGGTGCACTCGGTAAGCTGGTTGATGTTGTCCACACCAAGCAGCGACAGACGGATGTACTCTCTGGCGTAGTCCTGTCACCACTGTCAGTCATAACACCCCAAATCTCAACTCTGAAGGAAACATACCTCGTTCCAGTGGTTCTGTCCACCAGGTCCAGCGAACTCCCTGAACTCCTTGCTGGTCTCAGGGTGCTGCGAGATGGAGATATCCGAGGGGAACTTGAACACACGGGGAGGCGAGCGGTCGCTCAGCGTCTCCTTGTAGTACAACACATCCCACACACCGGGGGTGCTGTCCTGCGGATCGCCGGCCCTCGACTCATTGACAAAGTTCTGCTGGCTCGTCGTATGCGCGCCAAGCAGCGCAACCAGCCCATGAGGCCCGATTGTCTTGTCCTTGAACAGCTGGATCAGCTGGTCCGCGGGCGCAAACGGGCTCGGCAACAGGCCCGCCGGCGCGGGGTTCGCGCTGTCCTTGCGGCCGACGTACGTCTTGATGCGCGGGCCGAGCGGGCACACCACCGTCGCGACGTTGGCGCCCATCTGGATGAAGTCGCCCATGCCGATGTTCCAGCCCATGGCCTTGTACTTGCCGTGCAGCTCCGCGAAGCGCGCGGCGACCTCCTGCAGCCCGCGGTTCTCGAAGCGGCCGATCTCGTCGCCGGCCAGGATGATGCTGCCGTCGGCGCCGCCGCCCTGGGAGGCGGTGGCCTTGGACCAGGTGCCCGCGTCGTGGAAGCCGAGGCGGACGGCGGCGCGCGCCCACTTTGTGCAGCGTCCCGAGGAGCCGGCCATGAACTGGTACATGTCGTCGGCGACGTAGCGCCAGACGCAGCACGTGTCCTTCTTGCACTTGTCCGAGTTAAGCGCGGGCACGGGGAGGATGTAGCGGTCGTTGGACTCGGGGGTGCCCTTGCCCTGGAGGAGCTTCTTGACGTCCTTGCCGACGGGGGTGAGGTCGCGGTCTTTGAGGGTGATTAGGTCGCCGAGGAGCTCGGTTGAGTCGCCTTTGTCGGAGGCGCGGGACATGATTTCGGAAATTTGGTTGCCCATGCCCGGGTAGGCGAGGGTGCCGGAGATGGCGAGGGAGGTTGTGAGGAAGGATGTGAGATGCATCTTGTGTGAGATGTACGGAGCAAATGTGGGAAAAGAGAAGAAGGGAAAGTAGTGACTGGATCAGACCTGTGATGGTCTTTGATGAAGAAGAAGAAATGGAAGAGGAGCTTGAACTGCTGAAGAGACAGGAATCATCGTCGAGGAGGGAGAAGACGACGATTCCTTATATCCCTTCTGCCAAGATACGGCCATCCATCACAATCCTACTATCTAGTTGAGGTAACCATATCCCAGAGGCCTCAGACACACCACAAACCAACTCATAACAGCTCGAAAATCGGAACGTGCATGCCTGCTTCCTTCGGGACGAGCCTCTTAGCCTCACCCGTTCCTGAGTCTAAGCCGACGCCAAAACACTTTCGCGTTCAACTAGCTCTACTAAGATCTCCCCCGGACACGAGAGAGTGAGATGGTGGATGGAGCGACAGGCCGCCGCCGGCGCACCGCACCGCACACCTTCCAGCTGTGCCAAGAAGAACCCGGTCGTATGTCTCAGCCGTCTTCTCGAATAGCAACCCGCTAGCTCCAGGTAAGAAAACGCAAAAAGAAGTGACAGCGAAAACCCCCGGACCGCAGGCAAAGGAGCAAGAAGCATATCACTCCTTAGCGCCCCAGCTTAGACCCTAGGCATCAAGCCCGCTGCCCGGGCTGCGCGCCTCCCATCATCCGCCTCACCAGCATCAGCATGTATCCCTCGGCCGTGATTCGTCGGCCGGTAGGAAACACACGACAGTCTGACATGGAGAAAGAGCAGGTTAAGCAGAAATACATCATGAGCAATCGGAAGGAAGAAAAGAGCCCCATGCTAGCAATAGCCGCATCTGCAATGCAACGCGCGCTAAGCCGGGGCTTGTCTCCTAACAATAGACTCAACATTACATGGAGTACCAAGTACCACCCCCATAAGGCGGCAAGGGCAGAAGAAGCATAACAGCACCGCAGGCGTCTGTTGTTTGGCCGTAGCAGATAATCCCCTTGTCTCACCGTGCAGTCGGCCCAAAGTCTCGTATCGCGCACCACTTGGCTGCCATGCCAAGATTGACGGCGCGGGATCGGGGTGGGGATTGGATGAGTGGGAGCGTTTAAGCTTCTTCTGCATGTCCGGCGCCACCAGCAGGGGTCTTATTCCCAAAGGGAAACATTCAAGATACATACGATGCAGAGAAGAAAAGGGGGCGCACAGCTCCTCCCGTCAGAACAGTCAGACTAAGAAAGCTGGTAGGTAAGCCGTCAGACCTCTCTCCTCTTCCCACACACCCCCAAGACACACCGTTGCCTAGGCTGCAAAAGGGCTGGTGCGTCCGTGACGGCGGGATGAGCTTATTGGGGAAATAAAGAAAGCGGTGCGTCGGGATCTTGCGGTCTGATTGGCTGAAAGAATGCTGATGCTCTCTGTCCCTCTCTCTGTGTTTTCCTTCGAGATGCATTTTTGCTTGTTTGCGGTGTGTCAACTCTCCCGCATCGACCACCCGCCTGACGCTATTGAACGCCTCCAATGCGCTGGCAGGTGAGTCCGCTGGAAACTCCCAGTCTCTGACCATTCCTTAACCCCTGATTGGGGCAGCGAAACCGAAAAAGCTGAGGCATCTGCATCCGAATTTTCACGATTCGATGCTGGGGGCGGAGCGGAGCGTCGAGGAGGTGAATACGGACGGCTCACCTCGCTGCCGGCGTGCTTCACATTTTCCGCCGCTCGGATGAACCGAATAAGCTGTCAGACTCCGCATATATACGAGCTCTTGTCATTATCTGCTCATTTTACCGCACATCATGGTGTGCCCTGTCCTGTCTTGTCTCCCAGGGGTCCGGTAGGGCAGAGACAGGAGGATAAACGGGAGAAAAGGGGTACGGCGGCGGATCAGAGACACGGACCGCAGGTGAAAGGATGGAATGTCTTTGCCCTGTGATGCTGGCTGGTGTACTGGTGCGACCCCACGCCACGAGGGATCTCAAACTCAGCTGCTTCTTTTTACGGCGACCCAATTGTTTATTATGCTTTGGCATCCATCCCCACGTCCACAGCATCGGACGAGCCTCCGGTTTGTGGATGCGATGCAGGTACCGCCGGGCTGGTTTGTTTGTCGCCCCTGTTCCTCGGCCGACCGAGTCTTGTTTGCATACACATCTTGATTGGTTCGATGCCGGTGGTTCATCCCGAAGGATTGAAAGGGTTCAGGCAGTGTGCGCCAGAACTTGGGCTTTGTTCATGCGAACGTGAGTAAACTCTCCAGAATGCCATTTTTGGTGCCTGGAAACACCAAGTTCGTCGGAAAATAAAAAGAACACTTTGAAGAAAAAGAAAGAATAGAAGATGTCGTAAGCAAAGCCCAAACATGTATGATGTGGTGTGTTTCCCCAATTGGGGCATGACCTATTTTCAGCTGTGGCGCATGGGAATCCCTCCAGCTGCATCGAACCAGCATCGATCTCATTAGGTCACCAGGATCCCGCCTCACCGTCGCGCATCCAGTCATCTGGTCGGCTACATGGGCAGGGCAGGGCAGGCCGGTAAGCCTGGCTCAACTCAAGACCGAGGGCTGCAGCTGTTGTGATTTCTGGGCTGATGGACTATCGATAGACAGCTGTGAGTATCGGCCAAGCTTCTGTTGCCATGCCACGCTGAACAGCCCGATTGTTTTCGCCATGGGCAGAGAAATCACCGGCGATGTGAACCTCACGACGGAATGATTGGAAATACTCCAGTTTGGATGCCTGATATTCCGTAGGGTACCTAACCTAACATAAGCAGTCGTCTAAGACGGCCTCAGATCTCACATCATCTCAATGCGACTCTGAATCGAAGCTTGTCAAGACTGTGGCTCCGCCGGTGCGATGCTGGAACAAGAAGGGAAACAATATGGATCCCGGCGTCGATCTCGGGGATTCGCAGGCCAGGCAAAGTCCTCACCCAACCCACGGCGCTAAACCTCTTGGAGGCGGGCTGAGCAGGTAAAGCAGAGCTGTACCTAGGTGAGCTGTATGCGCGAAGCGGCCAAGAGTCAGCTGCCCTGGTGCTATTGGTTTCTTGCAGATGCATCACACATGCCCGTAGTAATCATTATGCCGTTGAAAATGTGAACTGATATTTTTGACACATAAAAAAAATACCCCGGTCTAATCCGAGGGTGACAAGGAGGAGGGGGCCGACAAGGCTGGCCAAAACCCCCTCATGCATGTTGTTTTTCATTACCGCCCAAAGAACTTTTCCTTTTCAAATCAAAGTATTCTTACTCGTCGTCCTCTTCCTCCTCCGCAGCCGCCGCCGCAGCCGCCGCCACCTTCTTGGCCGCGACCCACTCCTTCGCCTTGGCCATCACCTTCTCCCGGCCCTTCGGGTCGAGCTTCTCCTCCCAGTCGGCCCACCGCTTGAACCACTTCTCGGCCTTCTTGGCCTTGAGGCCCTTCGCCTTGGTGCCCCTCTCGAAGACGTCCCTGATGGCCGTGGCGTCCGGCTCCGCGGCCGAGAGCTCGAGGTCGATGAGCTGGCCCCAGAAGTCGAACCGCTTCGGCCACGTCGCCAATATCGTCTCGAACGTCGTGCGGCCACGCTCCGCGTCGCCGTTGGGCGACTTGAACTCGAGGGCGGCGAACCGGGCCATCAGCTGCGCGGTGTGGCGCTGCTCGAGCGCCTGCGTCGCACGGGGGAGGAGCGCGCGCGCCCTGTCGGGCTCGTTCATCGTCACGTGCAGGAAGTGGGCGTAGTTCACCCACACGTCGGGGGACTTTGACTTGAACTTGTTGACGAGCGATTGGAAGACATCGTCCGCTTGCTGTAACCCGATGCGTTAGCCTTGGTTCTTGTTGTATGTCTTTGGGGGAGTGTTTTTCTTACCTTGAGCTTGCCGGACTGGATGTAGATGCTGGCCAGGCGCTCGTGGACCTCCTGCTCATCGTTGTACTGGCACGCACGCTTGAAGACCTCGTCGGTGGAAGTCTTGGTGCCGTAGGCAACCTCCAGGTTGAGGTAGGCGATCCATACGTTGAGCTTCTCGGTCTGCTCGCGGATGTTGATGGTCTTGATGGCACGCTCGGCGATCTCGCGAGCCTTGGAGAGCTCGCTGACCTTCATCTGCAGCGCCATGTACTCGATCCAGAGCTGTGACGAGTCAGGCTGACCCAGCAGAAGTCGCTCGTAGTCGGTCGCGGTCTGGGGACCGTGTGCGTCGAGGTCGCCAGTGCGGTCGACTTGGATCTCGCCTCCCTTCTTCTTCTCCTTCTTCTCAGATGCCTTGGACTTCTTGCCCTCGGCTGGTTCCTCCTCGTCGTCGAAAGCGTCGCCTGTCCAGTCGTACTTGCCGGCGCTGAGACCCTTGCCCTTCGCGGGCGCCTCCTCCATCTCGACATCGCTTTCCTCGGCATCAGAACCCTCCTCCTCATCAGAATCATCCATGTTGTCCGTTCCGGTAATCGTGAACTGAACGCCCTCGCCCATATCAACATCCGAGTCATCATCGCTGTCGAGCTCGGCGCCTCCGTCAACATCATCCATGTCGCTGTCCTCGTCGAAGTGGCTCGGCTTCAGGCTGAAAGTAATACGTCGCTTCTCGTCATCAATAGAGATGACCTTCGCCTTGACAACATCGCCCTCGTTGTAGAGCTTGCGGGCGTCTTCCACAGGCTTCTCCGCCATCTCGCTGCGGTGGCACAGACCACTGACGTTTGTTGAGTTGTCAACGACAATAAAAGCACCAAACTCCTCCACCTTGCGAACCTTGCCGGTGACGATCTGGCTCTCCTTGATATCCTTCCATGTGATAGGAGGGGTGTAGTCGTTCTCGACGACAGAGGCCTTGAGACTCAACTCGATCTTGTTGATAGCAGTGTCGATGCTGATGACACGACCCTTGACCAGCTGGTCGACCTGGAAGCTGCCCTTCCAGTCCTTAATATAACGGTCAGACAGGTTGGCGATCTTCACCAGAGCAGAGATGCTGCCTCCAAGCTGAACAAAGACGCCGTTGTCTGCGACGTTCTTCACAAAGCCGCGGACGATGTCTCCAGAGGTGAGCTGCGCCAGAGATGTGATTTCGCGGTCGGCAACAGGTGATGTAGAGCTCAAGATACGGGAAGGGCGGGTAGACAGCCTGAGCCTCTTGTTGCTCTTGTCAACCTCAACAACAGACACTCTGATGATCTCACCCTTGTTGAACTTGAGGGTGTTTGCCTCGTCATAATCGTCACAGAGGTCAACCAGGTGGACAGGACCAGACACAGCGTCGCTGAGCTTGATCATGAGCTGACGGTCGTTGACCTTAGTGACTCTTCCAGGAAGGATCTGGTTCTTCTTGAGGGAGTCCCACTTGATCTCGCTGGTACCAGATGATGAACGAGAGGACAAGTCCAGATGGCCCTTCTCAGCATCGACAGACACAACCTTGACCTTCAGGGCGGATCCTACCGGGAAGTACTTTTCCAGGTTGCCGGCGTGAGACAGATCATCAGAAACCTCCATAATGCTGATTCTTCCGCGGACAGTAGGTGACAGGTTGACCCAGAGACAGTTCTTGCCGTGGTTGTTGACGAAGGCAATGTGGGAATCGCCAACCTTCAACTTGTCGTAAGAAAGAAGGTCGACCTCCTTGGCCTCGACGTCGCTCTTCTTGGCGGTGAGCTCGATGATGGAGTGTGTCGAACGGTGAGAGAAAGGCAGGAAGCGGTAGTTCTTGGAGTCGTGGATTCCGATGGCGCGGACGCGGATGATTTCGTCGACCTTGATCTTCTTCAGAGGAATCTTCTTGTCGACGATGTCTTCCCAGTTGTCGAAAAATTGGGAAACATCAATACGGCCCTGGATGTTGTCGGCGACCTTGACGTTGATCTGGGTGGCCTTGACGGAGGCAACCTTCGCGTCCATGGTGGTTCCCAGGGCGACGTCGTTGACGTTGCGGATCTTCTCATCGACGGAATTCAGGGCTGCAGCGGCCGGGACCTTCTCAGGTTCTACCGCAGATGAAGGCGCGACAATGATTCGCTTCTGCTCGGGGTTGGAGGACACGATCTTGACCTCAACAGACTGGTGCTTGCGCATACCGAATGACGCCTTCTCCTGCACCTCCTTGTCGAGCTTAGACTTGGGCAGAATAGCGGTCAGGTTGCCGCCAAACTGAACGTAAACGGCAAAGGGGCCAATCTCCCTCACGTAGGCAGGCGCAACTGCACCAACAGTGACATCATCGTAGCTAGACAGAAGCTTACCGTTCTTGCTGGCCTCAATAAAGCTGGGCTTCTGTGTCAGAATGACGGCACGGCGTCGCTCGTTCTTGTCCAGGACCATGAGATCCGTCAGTGTCTGGCCGACGCGAATACGCTTCAGGGCTGCCTCGGTCTTGCTGGCAGACTTGTCCGTCAGGTGACCAACGCGAATAATGGCCTTGAGTCCGCTCTCCTCGAGGTCAACAAAGACCTCATCCTCAGTCTTTTGGGAGACCTTGGCAGAGACGAGGTCGCCAATCTTGAGGGCCTTCAGCGCGGCCTGCTTGTCGAGACCGAAGGCTGAGGGATCCTTGCAAGAGACAACGAGCCTACGCTCCTCAGGGACGACGCTCAAGACGTGAACGCTAACAACCTGACCAGCGCGGAAGTGTTCCCTTGGGTCCTTGATGTAAGCCTCACTCATCTGTGACACAGGAAGGAAACCCCTGACATCGCCAAAGAACTCAAGGCGAGCACCATCTGCGCTGACGGAGGTAATAGTACCAGGTGTCTGCATGTCAACCTCGACGTCATCGTAGTTCTTGATGATGGTAGAGTCGGAGCTGACAAGCGATTTCTTGAGGGTGAGACGGAGCTGGTGCTTGCGCAACCTCACAGACAGAACACGCGCCTTGACCTCCATTCCCTCTCTGAACTTCTTTTCGGGGTGCTGGAGCTTGACATCCGCAAAGTGAGATTCGTGAACGTAACCGGCAATGTTCTCCGCAAGCTTGACAATCAGACCGCTAACACCGTTCTCGCCAATAATCATCTTCTCAATCTTGCCGGATACAATCTGGCCAATAGGGACATCCTCGAGACGAATGAAAGCCTGATCAAGGACCGACTTCTCAAACGACAGGAGGAACATGCCATCGAGGGGACTGTAGCCAACGACTCTGCCACGATGGGTCGTGCCGACCTTGAAAGGCCCACTGCTCTCGTAGAGAGCATCGACCTTGCCATCCTTGACACGAGAAATATGCACAAAACCAGAAATACCGGGCACGCCAGTGTCCACATACAGACCAATGTCGGGCTCGACCTGGCGCACAGTGCAAGTCTCGGCGAAAGCGGCGATGGGAAGCAAGTCGAGAGGGGCCTTCGCTCTGCTGCCCTTGCCCGAAGACTTTGACTGCAGGCTGTTGATGTGAGGCAGCAGCGAGATGCCAAGCTTGGGCTCTTTGGCGGCCGGGAAGTTGCAGATGATGCGCGCCTTAACGCGGCCACCGACCTTGTACTTGGCATCAAGATCGACGCCATCGGGGCCAACACCGGAGTGGATCAGGTCGGCAGTGACGGGCAAGTGACCCAAAAGCTTACCCTGGAGACCTCTCTTTGTGACTTCCGTAAGAAGGACATCGGCCAGAGTTCCGGGCAGGAATGAGTTGATCGTAGGGGCATTCGACGCGACGTTGGAGGTGTTGCCGAGCTTCTGGGGGTCGGCGGAGAGCTGGACAACGATACCGGTGACGCCCTTGACAACGCAGAGACAGACAGCGCCAGGGCGAAGGCTGGCCTCATCCATGCCGGGTCCTACCTCCTTCTTGGACAGGAAGCCCTTCAGGTCTCCATCAATTCCCAAGTTCATCTCGTAGCCGTGATCCTGCACGCTCGCGATACAGGCCATGAGGGTAACATTGGCCACAACATCATCGCTCGAAAGGCCGGTGTTGGTGTCGACAGGTCTTAAAGAAAGTTCGATGCGTCTCTTGGCCTTTCCGCCGGCTGTGTCGTCGGAGGTCGAAAGAACGTATGCGCGGACGTATTGGCCGATCCTGAACATGGACTTCAGGTCGACATCGTCCTCCTCGTCCTCATCTTCGTTCTCGTTGTCGGAGGTCTCCATGGCGCCCTCTAGTTTCGCATTGATGGTATCTGAGATTGAGGCGATCGAGACGTGGCCCGTCAGGTTGTTCGGTAGGGCGATCGTGAGCTGGACGGGGTCGATGTGGCTGATCTGACCGAGGACGAGGGAGCCCTTGACCAGACGCTTGAAGTTTAGGCCCTCAATCTTCACGGCATCCTCGTCGCGAGCAGGCTTCGCATCCGTGTCCTTGGCCTCCTTGGCCTTCCTCCTCTTCTCCTTCTTTGCCTTGCTCTTCTCGTTGACGTCGAACTCGGCGTCTTCCTTAGCGGCGTCTGCCTTCGCCTCCATTGTGATCTGCTTCTGCTCGAGGGGCGTCAGGACGCTGCCGCCGCCACGAGGGAACAGAGGCTCTTCATCCTTGAGGAGTCTCGAGACGGTCGGGGCCTTGGGTGCGGGTGCCTCTTCCCTCGACTTCTTGTCCTTACCGCCGTCCTGCTTGCGGTCCTTCGTAGGAGTGTCGCGCTTCGAGGGGCGTGATGCCTTTGTGGACTTGGCGGATTTTGACGGAGGAGTACCCCCGGGGGCATCCTTTCTCTTGAGTGAGCTCATGTTGTGTGTTGCGCCCAAAAACCAGGTGCAATTGCTTGCATCAGTCCTGGACTCGGTGTTTTGCAGAGCGGAACAGAAAAAAAAGAGTAGGGACGTCTCTCTCTCTTTGCGATGGCTCCACTTGAATTTTTTTGATTTTTCGGGGCGGGATGCAGGGCGATAAGCGATAACGATAACACACTTCTTATCGAAGCCCCGGGTGGGGATTGGTGGGGCTGGACGGCACGTCTCGGCTTGCGCAGCGAACGAACACGCACCTTAGCGTCGCTTCCTCCGCCGCAAGCCACTCCAATGGCCACCGACGGTTATCTAATCAGAAGAGCAGACGCGAAGGCGTGGGCGACTTTCAGTGTCATTTGGGGGTCATTTGGAGGGGTCGGTCGGCCCAGGTAGCGCTCACCACAGGATCCTAGCCAAACGCAGCGCAAACACGGGCGCACCCCGCTAGGTAGCCTGCCCAAGGTACCTACGTGCCTGCTGAGTACCTCCCGTCAGTGAAAGTAGGTAGGCCCGGAAGGTAATCAACAACGATAAGGCCAGCAGCTCCTAATTAATGTCATCCCTTCTTCTCACATCTTCCACCATCCCCTCCCAATGACGAATTCTTAAAACGAACATGCGGCAGATTGACTTCCCAGCTGCCGACCAGACTTTTAACCACGATTGAAAGCTGCCCTCCCCGCGAAATGTCTCCCAGAAAGCGCCAGCGACCGAACCCATCAGAGCCAAGTTCATCCAACCCACCTGCCGCAATCGCCCCTGCGACAGCAACATCGGCTACGTCACAGGTCACGGCCGTCTCAGAGCCCGTCCACCGGCCACCGCGAGAGATTCCGATGGCGAGAGACAGGAGCGGCAGCGAAACGAAGAACACCAAGCCAGACTCCCAGAAACAGGTATTGCTTCACCATTTTTGTTGAGTTGTGACATGCTCTGGCGCAAAAGTCTAAACAGCATGGTGCAGGTCCGCAAAGCGAGGAGTTGGTACGGCTCCTGGCCGCGCGCCCCCAAGTCCTCCGCATCAACGCAGCTTGCCCGCGAAACCATCTTTGGAGGCACCCTGAAGCCATCCAGCACCCCCGATTTCCGACGTTTCGATACGAAAAAGAGCATCGATACGGCGAGCTTCGACGGTCCCGCTGACTCGTCCGTGTCACTACCCCAGATTCCCGAGAACGGTGCAGTGGCAGAGGAGAGCGCCGCCACAACAACAACAACAACAACAACAACAACAAACAAGACAGATAACGAGACGACGAATTCGCAGGCTGGAACCGCGGATCCATCACCACCACCGCAGGAAACGCCGGCAAAATCCGACGGCGCTGGGAAGACCGCGACGGACGATCAGAATCCACCACGGCCCGTGACGGCATCAAGTTGGTTCGGTTGGCTGGGGCGCGCGCCGCCGACAGATGCACAAGCTGCAGCACCAGCACCCACTGAGGAGCCACCAAAAGTGGAAGAACCCCCGAAAGAGCCAGAACCGCAGCAACCACCGCCTGCCGAGGTGCCAGCACCCGAGCCAACCCACCAGGCCGCGGCAACTTCACCGACACCGACGACGACATCTTGGTTTGGGTTTTGGTACTCCAGCACGTCTGCAGAGCCGCCTGTGATCGCAGATCCCGCTACCGCTGAGCCGATAGAACCAGATCAGCCAACCAACACCACTGAACCACCTGCAAAAGAGCCAGAAGACGTAGTGATGGAGGATGCCCCGCCGCCAAAACCGGATGCTCCCAAGCAAGATGCCTCTAAGCAAGACACCCAGAAACCGCCATCAGCCGGCTCAACGTGGGCATTTTGGTCCAGAGAAAGCCGGACAAAATCTGACGGCGCCAAAAATGCCAAGCCTCAGCCGGAATCTGGTGAGCTTGCAGTCATGGGTCAAGGCTCAGAAGCACATCCGGAGAGAACAAGTGTGGATCAATCCGAGCGGGACAGCGTCTTGAAGGATGTGAAGGACGCGAAGGCCTCGAAAGATACGAAACCCGCCAAAAGTATCAAGTCGGGCATTGCATCTGCGCCGTCGACTTTTGGTAGGAAGAGTAAGAGAGTCCGGCCCCAGTCGATGGAGATCGATGTTCAGGCGAGGCCAGAAACGCCTACACGTCCCGATTCGGCTGCGTCTTCAAGAGCCTCAATCACCGACAAGACACCAAAGGAACCGCCCCTCAAGCCGGGAACCCCAAAGGGTACCAGCCAAGAGACCCCATCAAAGTCAACGCCACCCAATCTTTTGCTGCCTTCATTTGGAAGCACATACCGGATGAAGGACAACCCATCGATCATTAAACAGATCACATCCCTGCTTTTACGGAACCAGCAACCTCCCGCAAACCACGTTTATAGAGTAAAAGAAACACCAAAGATCAAGAAAGCCCTCGCCATCGGAGTCCACGGCTTGTTCCCGGCAACGTATCTCCGTCCCATGGTAGGACAGCCTACGGGGACTTCGCTTCGCTTTGCAAGTCTCTGTGCCGAAGCTATCGGCAGATGGGCAGACGCCCACGGGTGCTCCGACTGCGAGATTGAGAAGATTGCCCTGGAAGGCGAGGGCAGAATTGGAGATAGAGTAGACAACTTGTGGAAGCTCCTTCTTAACTGGATCGAGCAGATCCGCAACGCAGACCTCATCATTTTGGCATGCCACTCTCAAGGCGTCCCTGTCGCAACCATGCTGCTGGCAAAGCTCATAGACCTAGGCATCATCACGAACGCCAAGATCGGTGTCTGCGCGATGGGTGAGTCTGCTAGGAACTCTCTCGCAAATCACATGCTAATACCTCACAGCTGGAGTCTCTCTAGGCCCATTCCCCGACTACAAGTCCAGCATGGGCATCCTAATGGGCTCCGCCAACGAGCTCTGGGAATTCTCCAACCCAGACAGCGGAGTCTCCAAGAAATACGAAAACGCACTTAAAGAAGTCCTCCATTACGGCGTCAGAATGACATATATCGGCAGCATAGACGACCAACTCGTCCCAATGGAATCCGCAATTTACTCCCCCGCCTCTCATCCCTATATCTACCGCGCCGTCTTCATCGACGGCCGTATCCACGCCCCAGACTTGTGAGTCCCCCACCTCTTCTTATTTTCAAAGTTTCTCATCTAACACCCAAACCAGCATCGCCCACCTCGTCGGCTTCGCCCTCAAACTCCGCAACCTCGGTGTCTCAGACCACGGCCTGGTGCGTGAACTATCCACCCCGCTCGCCGGCAGCCTCTACTCGGGCGAGGGCCACTCCCGCCTCTACTACGACGACCAGGTGTACGATCTCGCCGTCGCCCACGCCCTCGAGACCGCCGACGTCAAGCCCAACGTCCCCGCCACCGTCGCCCACCGCCGCGACGCCGGCTCTTCCCTTGCGAACCCGAACCCGTACCACCTCCCCTGGATTATGCGTGGCCTGCTGGAGGAGGACTTTGTCCGCACCGAGCTGTCGTCCGAGACAGAGGAGCTGCTGAGGCAGTTTGACGACTGGAAGCCCGTCACCAAGGCGCTGAAGGATGTCAAGTACCGGCTTGAGGCTATCCGGTCCAAGTTGTAATGTATCACCAATAACCGCCGCGCTCGTTTTCTTTTGTTTTGGTTGCTTTCACCGTATTAGGCGTAATTGGTCATTGTCAGGGAGGATACAATCCAGACGGAGAAGGCGTTTTTGATTACTCGCAAGATGTAACAACCTAGAACTTATTACACGACTGAGGGAAGGGGGAAATGATGCATGGTGTTCGCGCACTGCTTATTACAGGAGACCAGATACAATATACCAAAGACTTTCATTTTTTCTATCAAATGTCAGCCCACGGATTTTATTTGATCTCGTATACGCTACTATCGTGACTTTGGCCTGGATATCTTAGTCACTCACTCAACTAATACGGCATTCTCAATAGATGTGATTGTTATAAGTCATGAGATGTCTACAACTAACCGGGCGTCCTCTCAGCCCAATCATGATAACTTTTCTTTTCGTCTTTTACGAAGAAAACGTCAGCCAACCATTACTTTTACACGGATTCTCCTTCCGTCTTCATATGGTACAAAAAATGGCCTCTGCCATTCTAATCGCGTCTAGCAAATCTAGCGCACCACTCATCTATTTTCCTGCAACGCGGGAAACACACACACACATCCCTCGTCCTCCAGTCTTCAACTTCACCTCTTACCCAGCTGCCAGTCATGAATCGTATTCTGGATAGCCTCCCACGTCAACGAATGCGTGCTCACGCCGTGCGCCTGCGCCTCCTGCAGCACAACCGTCGGCGCGCCGCTGCCCCGGCCCGCGTTCTCCACCATCCCGCCGACCACCACCCGCGCCACGCGCCGCAGGTCCTCGACCGTCAGCGCCTCGATCTTGCGGCACATGTCCGTCACGGGGATCTTGCGCCCGTGCACCTGGACCTGCCTGCCCAGGTCCTCGAGCTCGACCATGCGGCTCTCGAGGTTCATCAGCAGCGAGGAGCGCAGCTGGTTCTTGGCGCGGTCGACCTCGCCCTTCTTGAGCGCCGAGAAGCCCGTGTCGAGCGTGAGCGCGCGCAGCTCGCGGCACATGACGTCGAGCATGGAGGCGGTGCGGCCGGGGATGCAACTGGCAGAAATGCCGAAGAGGCCGGAGTCGGTGTAGGAGTGGTTGAAGGCGACGCACGACTCGACCCAGCCGTGCTGGTTGAGCACGTTGGTGTAGAGGCGCGAGTACATGCCCTTGCCGGGGCCGCCGGCGGAGAAGGAGCCGCCGCCGCCGAGGAGGGTTTGGAGGGTCGCGAGGGCGTAGATGTCGTCCGAGTTGATGGGCAGGCCCTCGAAGGCGAGGTGGATGTGGGTGTAGTTGGGGTTGCTGGGGTTGTTGGACGGGGGCTGGGGCGGGAGGGAGAGGAAGCCGCCGGTGTAGCGGGCGGGGGCGTTGATATCGTGGGTTAAGGGGGTGGAGGAGGTGAGGACGTCGGCGTTGGCGGGGGCGGAGGTGGAGAGGTTTTTGAAGAAGGGGACTTTGGCTAGGAGCTTGGAGGGTTGTTGGACGGGGGAGGGCGAGGAGGAGGAGGAGGATGTTGAGGAAGCGAAGGACGAGGCGTCTGAGATGGAGGTTTCTGAGCCGGTGCGGGAGAGCGTGGGTTCTGAAGCCTTCATGTCGCCAAAGTACTGCTCCGCGAGCTGCACAGCCTCGCCGTGCTCAACACCAGCAAACGCAACCACGATGCGCTCCGGGCGGTAGAACAGATCGCGGTACCGCAATATCGTCTCCCGCGAAATCGCACCCAGCCTGTCCTCCGGGCACAGCAGCGGGTTGCCCAGCGTATTATCCTTGAACGCCGCCGTGTGCACGAGCTCCGGCAGGATCAGCTCCGGCTTGCTCCAGATCTCGTTGATCTCGTACTCCGCCGTGAGCAGCTGCTCCGCAATCTCCTCCTCCGTCAGGTTCGGGTCGCGGATCGTCTCGGCTAGCAGCCCAATCGTCGTCGGCACGGCGCCGTTGAAGCTGGCGGCCTGGTACATCATGCTCTCGCGGGAGCTCGCGCACTGGATGCTCCCCCCCAAGGCCTCGACCTGCTCGATCATGTCATCCGCCGAGCGGCCGGACGTGCTCTTGAAGGCCAGGCGGTCCATGATGTGGCTGACGCCGCGCAGGCCGGCGTCCTCGTACCGCGAGCCGGCGTCGACGTACACGCCCACGCCCGAGAAGGAGCCCGGCAGCGCCTCCGAGGCGACGCGCAGGCCGTTGGGCAGCGTCGTGATCGCGTCGAGGTCCGTCGGTTCCTTGGGAATGGCGTCGATCTTGACGTTTTTCGGTCCGCGAGAAAGGGCCTTTAGTGTTGGTGGTGTTGTTGATAGTGCCCGGGTGGTGGTGCGGAGTGCGGAAGTGGTGAGTCTTGAGGCCGGCGCTGCTGCGGCGATGGTGCGCCGCGGGAGGCGCGTCGCTAATGTTCGAAGCATCGCAATGTGTGTTGTGTATATGGGTGGGAGTTTTCGAATTCGTCAACCCGGGGCGGCGGGGGGAGGAGAATTGAGGTTGAGATGGCGGGTGGGGGTGGGTTTTCCGCGATGGCGAGGGCCTGGGAAAAGTTCGCTGCTCTCGGAAAGCTGGTTTGCTGCCGCCCGGGAATTCTTGATCTTCCTTATCGGTCTTATCGCCATCGGAGGTATCGGGACCCTGGCCAGCCGTGTGAGCCAATCAGCGACGAGTCGTTGCATGCAGCTGGAAGACGTCATCCGGACCCTTCTCCTCGTCCTGCTGACAGCCTCTCGCGAAGGAGCGAACCTCGAGACATACTAGATGAAATAAGCATGTTGGCCGTCTTTTTGAGATATGACTGATCTCAGGGATGAGTTCCTCAGCGGCATCCCATGCAGGCTGGACCCCAGATGGGGCAATGAGCACCTTCCAGCTATACATCGGTTGGTACGAATAAGTGAAAGGAGTGACGAATTTTGAAAATCTGGTGGCTTATGCCGCGTTCTCGCTGTATTAATGTGATGCTATAAATGACCTCCGGAATGCCAACGCTCCATGGTCATGTAAAGCCGTCGCTGTTGTATGAACCATTCTCTGCCGCCCAACATTCCTTGCCCCAGCCAGCGCCACAATGAAAAACAACTCTGTTCCGGTTTAGCGAGCAGAGTTCGCTCCACAATGCATCAAAACGCCTTACACCATCCTAAGCGTCGCTCATGCAGCCGGTCTCTTCCTAGACTCCGTTGATGAAGCCCTTTCAATATCCGTTAACATCAAACTTGAATCCCGCTTTCGGCAGCCCGTGACGGACTCATCATGCCGGGACCGGTTCTACCGGTCAACGTCCATCTCTGCAGCCTCGTCAAGGCTTCTCATCCCGTTGGCAGCTTCCGCAGCACGGCGACCGGCGCTTCCATCAAATACCCATGGCCCGGCGTCGTTACGCGGGGTGATGGGACCTTCAGTACCGTTCGTCAGGTGGTTTCCAATGGGGGAAGGCGTCCGGGTGTCACGGCCAGTACGTGGAGCGGCCGCTTGTGATGGCCCGACCGAAGGAATCGGGACAGGTTCAATAGTGGCGTGGGGAGCAACCGATTGCGGTGGAGGCATCTCAGCCATGGTGCGTGCCCGATCCAAGGCCACGGTGAAATCCATAGCATCAGGCTCGGTGCCAATCTCAGGCAACACAGGCCGCGAGCTTTCTGCCGAAACCGCGACGGGGGCGGGGAGAGGGTCGCTTGGAACCACGGCCTTGTCGTTGGCCTCCTCCTTCTGCTCAAGCTCCTCGTCTTCGTCCATTTGCTCCCAGTCTTCTGCAGGATCCTCAATGTCCGCCTCGAGGTCGGCAGCCATGCGGCAGTTCGGACACACGAAAATGGGATATTGTGGGGAATTCAATAGAGAGCGGATGCACTTGAAATGCCAGGTGTGCGAGCAAGGCGCCACGAACAGGCACTGGCATGGCTGAAAGATCGTTAGTCTCTATGCTGGCACGCGATGTGGGGAATCAATGCATGCATGCTGGCTACATACCGCGATTGAGTTGAGACAAATGGAACAGTCCTGGGTCGATGAAGAATTTGCCGAGTTGGCAGAAGTCATATTTCGTAGACGCTTGTGTGTTGCCATGCTATACCACGTTAGTGCACGAAATCGACTACATATGGCGGAAAACATACTTGAAAGTGTTGAGCTTGTTTTGCCAGCCACGGTTGAGCTCCAGCCTCATTTTCACGCAGCGAAAAATCATTTCCTCACCGCCCTTGAAGTCGATACCCAACTGCACGATGTCGCCATCGTTAACGGGAAACGGCTTCGACTCCGTGCCGGGAGGGCTGAGGCGGATGTGGTTGAGGAAAGTGCCCGAGGAACTTTTGACGTCTTTGATGTACCATTTCCCATCCTCGTACCAAAATTCGCAGTGTCGTCGACTGACAACCTTGCTCTTAAAGCCCACCGGGGCGGCCGAAGGGGTGTTGGCAGGCACGGGCGGCTGGTTGTCTCGCTCCGAGTAGCGGCCAACCCGAATGATCTCGTTGCCGCCAGGCAAAGTTCGCGATACGGGCGGGAACGTCAGGCTCGGGCGCGTTGCGCGGGGGTCGTAGTAGGCCGAGAAGCGGATCGAGGGAAGGCTGTCGGGCACAGGGGACGATGCCTTGGGCACGGCATCGCCCGTCGTGGAAGCGCGTGCTCTCGTCATGTTGGCCGATTCGGTATCAACGTGAGGCTGAGATGGCTGCCCAACTTGCGGCGCGGATTGAACACTGCTGCTACTGCTGCTGCTCGCGATGGGGTCGTCGAGGAGGGGCGGGAGCGCATCAACTTGCGGTCGCTCCACGGCTGGCGAGGAGGGTGTGGTCGAAGATCTGTTTGCGGCAGAGACTGACGATGGGGGCTCCTGCAGCGAGGCGACAAGGGAGAGCGGGTTGAGGTTTGGGTCGGTGTCAGCACGACGAGGGGCCGATGTGGGCGAGTAGCTGAGGGAGCGGTGCAGACTCGGGGTCGGACGAGCAGCAGAGGTGCGGGAGTTCTGGGTTTGGCTTTGAGTTTGAGTTTGGGTCTGAGAGTGTGAGTGAGAGTTGGTGTTGGTGTTGTGGTGAAAGTGGGAGTGGGCGTGGGAATTCGAAGTTGGAGAACTGGAACCCTGACTGCTGTGCTCCCTGGAGAGCAGGTGATTTTGGGTGTAATTGCGGAGATAACTAAGGCCTCGCAAGCGACTGGACCGCACCGAGGGCGAGGTGGGATTAGTGACAGACGTCGGCACGGGGCCCACGGTTGGTGGCGATGAGACTGGTTGTGTAAACATTTGAGCCTTCGAGGGGGGTGAGAAGTGGGCGGCGGGCTGTATTGGTGCTGGTCCTTTTTTCTCGCCAAAGGGCCCAAAGGGTTATGGCAATGTAATTAGAATCAGGTAGTGGCAGCAGGGCCGAAATGGCAGGTAAGCAGGCCAAGTTGGTAGTGTGTTGCAATGGTGCCGACTCGACTCGTGGGTTTCGGGTGCGGGCTGACTGAGTGACTAGCAGGCAGTAGGCGGTTTGCTTGAACCACTGTGATGCGAGTGCTTGCGCCTAAAGCAAGATGGACAGGCAGCGGTCTGTCTGGTGGTATGCCGTTGGTGCTGGCGCTGGTGCTTCCCTGGACTCAGAACAACAGCCGAGACACGATGCTGGACAGTGGACTTGTTTGAATTCCCCTGGGAGTCTTTTTCGGTATCCGGGTAGGGTTGAGAAAGAGAGTAGGGGTATCAAAAAAAGAAATAAGAAACCCCAGGGCGACGGGCGACTTGACGTGTGACGAAAGGGGAGGGCAGCGGGTGGCAGCGAGGGAGTGAGCCAAAAGCTAAACAGGCTACGCTGCAAGCATACAGCAGAGGCGGTTGCTTGGAATGTCGCGGATTGTCCCCAGAAGCAGGGCGGTCACCTTAATTCGCAAGCGTAAGGCGCAAGGTGACACGGGCGAGGGCGAGACGGGGGGAGGTTGGACGAAGGGACGAAGGAGAAATCGTCGAAGAGATGAGAGGGAGGGAGGTCCGAGTGACTCTGGGAGGAGGTGGTGGTGACGGGCGGTAGATGATATTATGGACCAGAACCAAGGACCTGCTACCGTAGACGGACCTAGGTCGGTAGACGGGCGAGCAGAGCAGGTGGCGGCCGGGATTGGCGAGACTGGGGAAAGGCGGTTTTCTTAGTCTGGGTCGCCGCCGCACGCCTTTTTAGAATTGGATGTGCCTGGTGCCGGTCCAGCTTGTTTGCTGCTTCAGGTTCCGAGCAGAGTTGAACCTGGGAGACGCAGAGGCAAGAAGCAGAAATGCTGCTTGCTCGAGATGCAGCTGGCGCTGGATGTCTGTGGTAATATGGGCTGGATTCGGGAAGGGGCCAGTACTTTGGTCGGCAGCCAAGAGGACGGGCGTCGAGTCCTTTTTTTCTCCTCTCTCGCTCTCTTCTGCTCTGTCGTTGCAGGCGTCAGAGGCAGTCCCTGTCGGGGCAAGTGCGTGTGCGTAGGGAAGGGCCCGGACAGCAGGATGGACTGGGCGTGCAGGCGCTGTCGGTGAGGTTACCTCGAGAGCGGGCGAGGACTGCTCTGAATCGGGGTACCTTTTGGCGGGAGGCGGGAGACGACTGGCGGATGCAAAGAGCTAGGAGGGTGTTTCTCGCGTGCGTGCTTGACTTGGCAGGGCAGCGAACGGTCTTGGGTTGCTTGCAGGAGAAGGAAGGGTGATGCAAATCGAATGCTCGGGTGTGTTGTTGTTGCTGATGTGATGTCGATGTTGCTTTCCTGCCGGCCGTCGATGAAGCAACAGCAACTGCAACTGCAAGGGCCTGAACAGGACGGGATGGGTATTCGTTCAGAAGGAACAGAACACGAGTGGCCGGGTTGGGTCCAGCCCAGTCGGTCAGGTTTTCTTTGGCGCGCGTGCCACTCTTTTGCCCGGCGCAGAGGGGGGCGTCGATGGAGATAATGACGACGTTCGAGGCAAGCAGGAGGAGATGCAACGAGGGCCAGGACTCTAGGATTGTCTCCCAGGCTCCCAGAGAGGGTGTAGCCTCTGAATAATTGCAGGGAAGCCTGGCACCCTGGGCGGAGGGTCGCTTTCTTTGCCTTGGGTTTAGCCCGGTAAACAGAGGCCGGGCTAGGGCGAATTGGTTTTTGATGAGCAGGGGTTAAGGTTGCGGCCGCGATGGGATTGGACGCTGGCGGCGGGCAGCCCTGGTCGGGGGTGGTTGACTGCTGCTGCGGTGGTCGCTCGCCGGTTCGGTGGGTGGTGGTGAGGGGAGGGGAGGAGATGCCGTGACCGAGGGCGACGGTGACGGTGATGTTGATGATGATGGTGGTGGCCCCCGATGATGGCAAATGTCCGGAGGGTGGCCGTCTGTCTGTCTCTTGTGTCGACGATCACTGACGAATTCCCGAGCCTAAGCAAGGACCCTGGAACCGACGGGAAGGTCTGGGTGGAAGTGGCAGCCGTGTGGCATGTACCTGCGTACCTTGCACTAGGACGCACCTCAGTATCCGTAAGAGCACAGAGCCTCCAACAGGTAAGGTACTTTGAATATCTACTGCATGGTATCTACTACGGAACCCGTCCTGCGCGTGAGATTTGTTGCGCGTGCACCGGTGCACCAGGGCATCAGTGCTCCCGGTCCAGACGAGCCGCTGCCATCGAGCTGTACAGAATACCCGAAGAAGCAACGGGAACAGAGCAGCTGGGTGCGGGATACAGGGCATGGCCTGGTCATGTGCGTCAAAGGTCTCAGTCTCAGCCCGCTCCGGGAGGCTGGGAGAAAAGAAAGGAAAGCTCTGGTTCTGGTTCTGGTTGTTGACGGAGAGAAGGCGCCGCAAGCGGACGGTACCTTCCTTAGGCACGAATAGGAACCTCAGGCTGTCAGTGTCAAGTCAAGTCAAGTTGAGTCTTTTTCCTCTAAACAGGCAGGGGGACGAAATAAGGTATCCCAGGTAATCCTGAGCCGTGCGTGCGTACACACTGCAAAAGTCGAGGAGATGGAAAGAAGCTCCGAGCAGGCATCGGAGGTACACCGGCCCATCGGTGAGGGATCACGGAAAGATCTCAGATGGAGCGAGGCAGGGCCGAGCATCATGCACCGCTGCACCTTCCACCGCGGCAATCTGGGACGTTGATTCGCGCTTCTTTCTTGTCTCGCCCGTTGCGATTCGACAGAGAGCACCGAGCACGGGGCTGCAACACGAGACGACGAGAAACGTCCATCATGTCGAGGCATGCAGTTGCACCTGTCGCTTCTTCACAAAACCCACGATCCCACGATACTTTCCTTCCTGTGATTCCCGTCACCCGTGGAATGCGGCAGTCTCCGAACCTCTGTTCTCTTCTCCTCCTCCCCTCGTGCAACCAACCAACCCTCTTTCCCTGTTTTAGATGTCGTCAGATGCAGAAATCGGCAGAGGCGAAAGAAGGGTTCAATTCGTCTCACCTCACTGGCCGTTATTTCCGGCTCTGCCGTTGCCCATCTCATGCTCCACCCTCACCTCCTCCACCACCATGGCACCAACCTCCATGCCCCCACGACACCCGCGGAACAAGATTCCCATCATCAGCTCATCTTCAACCTCATCCTTCCGCCCATCAGTCATCCAGTGTCCACCCATCGCGCCAATGGCGGCGTCAAGACTCAACCGCCCGCTTGTCTCCCGCCAACCGCACCGCTGTCACGGACGGGAATGGTTCTGACGTGCGGCCAACCATTCCGAGGGCACCAGCATCACCGGCCGGTTCGTTGGATCTGCACCTGCATGTCCGTGGGCCATGCTGACCTCCTCTGGCGGGGCTCCCGTGGACGCTTCGCCGTTGACACCACTCCCACATGAACTGCCCGCCTCCCAACGCCTGCGCTGCGACGACAGGCACGACGGCGACGAGGATTGCCCTCGTGAGGTGGTGGATGGCTGCTGCCCTTGAAGCATGAGGCCCTCCCACTTCCGCTCCCACCTCAGGCACGCACCCGAGGGACCTAAATCTCCAGGGGGGTTCACGCTAGCGCACTCGCGCTCCTAGCGCCCTTTTCCCAGCAGGCTAGCTCCCTGATAGCGACCAACCCTCGCTAGAGTGCAGTGAGTACCCTCCCCCCACCCTAAGGTGTGAGTGGCCTATTATTTATTTGAATTTCTCTTATATTAGTCTTAGTACACTACTTTATCCCTCAACTCTTTATCCTACCCTTCCTACGTAATCTAAGCGATTCATAAGGTTTTTAGTAGAGTAGTTCTATAAGTAGTATATTTATTACCCTAGAAAGCTATAGTGAGATCCTACTCTTTCTTACATATCCTCTCTTATTAATACTTCTTATAAATATAATATAAAGTTTATATTTATAAACCTATTAATTATAATTCAGTTTATTTTTTGAAGTAAGTACTA
Source organism: Colletotrichum chrysophilum (assembly GCF_026319265.1). Classification (NCBI taxonomy): domain Eukaryota; kingdom Fungi; phylum Ascomycota; class Sordariomycetes; order Glomerellales; family Glomerellaceae; genus Colletotrichum; species Colletotrichum chrysophilum. The sequence goes on along the minus strand of NW_026517463.1, from coordinate 22,533 downwards.
AAAATAAATATAGTAATAATATTTTTAATACTAAATTTAGTAATGTTTATAAAGAATCTTTATATTCTTCTTAACTATAGTTTTTATATACTTTTAATAGTTACTGAAGAGTTAGTATATATAGTACTTTCTAAGTTAAAGTTATTATTAAAGTTATTAAGTTATTTATTTTACTATTATATTAATTAATAAATAAAGTATTAGCTACTTACTTTATTACTACTCTCTTTATATAAAGTAATGCTTTTATAACTTTAGTAGCTAAAGCTACTATAAAGAAAAGTTATTTATATTTTATTTACTTTATCTTTATCTCTTTTAAAACCTCTATATCTTTTAGTATCAAGTATAGTACTTCTATATTCACACCTTAGGTTATATCTATTAGGGTTACTTAGCCCTTTTCTATATCTATACCTTGCTATATATTGTACCTCAGAGTATAGCAAGTGCCATCACCCAGGCCTGTCTAGACGTCCGAGACCCCACCACTCCCGTCCCTCACCACGACGTCCAGTCCCTCACCTGACGAGTTGAATCTTGCCACCCATTGGACGCTCCTCAGATCCCCGCCGGAAGTCCAGCAAATGGCTGGGAATCACCACTTGGCCGCCTCATGCAGCTTCCACGACATCGTGGCTCCCTTTTTTTGCCCCTTTCATATGAGATGTTTACGGTATCTCTTCGTCTCAACACCACCACCGTCGGAACGCTGCATGACTAAGGCAGATCTCCCTTCCCGTTCATCTACCACAATGACTTGGCAGCCAGCCGCCATGGGGAATTCAAACGTCGCTTCTCGAGCGTCCAGTCCACCATGACTCGTCCGGTCCGTCGTCCGCTCTCCCGAAGCATCCTCCGGCTTCCCACGGCGGCTTGATACACCACAAAGGAAAAAAGACCAGCAAACTCTGGAACGCGTCCGTTCCGCCTTGCCTCTGGCCCTCCACACTGACATACCGAGCCCCGTCTTGGCGGAACAGAGCCACAGCCAGGAAAAATTTCTAGAAAGCGTGGAGCACACTCAGAAACACGGGTCCGAACCCGACCCGGCACACCCGGCTTGCTGGCTCTCTCTGTCTCTTTAGCAAGTTAGCAGAGTGTTCCTCGTCAACTGGCGGGGAATCTTCGCCTTCCGCCTCGCCTTGCCTCGCCACTGCACCCACTCGCCGCGAACAAACAAGACGCCAAGACTGCCCAACAACACACCTTCATGCGTCCTCCGATTCTTCTCCGGGGCCGCGCCCGCGATGGACCCTTCGACTCCGTCCGCATCCCACTCTCGCTTCTTTGTGCGGACTTACCTCCGGAACCCTCTCGACCTTTTCACCCCTCGCTTTCGTCTGATGTCTCCTAACCCAATCCGTTGCCCAGAGTCAGTCAGAACTAAACTCGTCTTTGTCCCAGCGAACCGGTCTGCCGGTTCAAGTCGAGATCTCTCTTGTCTGCCACGTCTGCTGCCGTTGCCGAACAAGCAGATGAGAAGTTGCATTCGGAAGTCTCCACCACGCGGGCCTAGCACCGCGGCCGGCTGTCTTTCACCTCCGGCCAAGATTGGCGCGGTGGCCGTCTTGCCCTCCATCGTAGCTGCCCCTAGGGCGTCGCAGAACCTGAACCTTCTGCCAGGTCTGCCATCCGCAAGCATCTGTGCAAACTATATCTGCGAAAAAGGACGAACTTGCGTCGACCGATTTGGCGTCGTCCCCGGACAAACATGTTCAGAGCCCAACGCACATCATGTATATCCGGACCGTCAACTCCAAAGCTTTAGAGCCTTCACCCAGGGGCCGTCCCCAGAAACCTACCTGATTCGTGACGTCCTCCCGTCCATCCCGCCCTGGGTCCAACCTGGGACCCTCCATTAATGCTCTCTGTCAGAGGACGCACTTCATTCACCCAAGTGGCCTGATATCCTCCGCGTCAAACGTGCCAAACGGGAGGATCGTCGCCCATCGATCTGCCTTACCTGGAGCGCTTGCCCATGTTCTGGCGTGGACAAAACGACCCACGACGCTAGCCTCACGAGTCCGATCTTGGAGGTTGTTGCTTGTCTCGTGTGGCGTGCCCACGTGTGGCCCCCTCACGCGACCTTCAGTTCTCTGTTTCTCTTTCGCTCTCACTTAGATGGACCTGCATTTACATGAACCCCGCGGGCGATGTAAGACACTTTCAAAGGCAGACAAGTATCAAACCGCAAGCAGAAACACAGCCCGCGTGCTTGTGCATGCATATCGTGAACTTGCAATTAATTTTGGAGGCGAGACCGAAGCCAAAAAGCCCTGCGTCTCCGACAACTTTGTGCCCGCCTCATCTCGGGCCCGAGTCCTGTTCGGGCATAACGTTTTGCAGAACCAACCACCACCTCGGAGGTAGGTAGGTCAGGATGTGGAGTGCACCACCAAATATCCTCGGGATGACCCCGGTCAACGCCCAACGTGCCCAGCTTACCCCGGATTGACCCCGGACAACAGCTTCAATGCGACGCCAACACCACCCAGAGAAATCTTGTAGCAACCACACCACCAAACATCACAGCCAGCGACCTCGCACCACTGCAGTAGCATCATCATCATCGTTGTTGTTGCACCTCTCCACGTCCTCAGATTACGTATGTATATCGAGATTAGCGAACCACACCACCACCCAACCGCTTCCGCCCGTCCCATGTGCCATTCTAAACGTAGAAGTTGAATAAAAATAAAGCAATGCTTGCTTGTAGCCTTCATCCGATCTCTCTCTCGATCGACATCATCCACAGTCACCAACACCCCTGAACACAATGCAAACTCGCCTCGTCGTGTAAAAACCCTAGCCATGATGATGTCTGCTACTGGGTGATGTGGATGCTACCTCCTGAACACGGCAGCCCCGAGCCTCTCAATCTCCCGGCCCTCCTGCGAGGTTCGCCCCGCGGCCTCGAGCAGCCGCGCCCACGCCTCGGCGTCCTTGAGCTTGACCGCCTCCTCGGCGGCCTTGACGCGCATCCCGCACTTTTCGTACATGGTGATGGTCGTGCCCGGTTCGAGGCCGGTGCACTTGGCCACGAAGACGGAGGCGAGGCGGGGGTTGCCTGCTTGTAGCGTGAGGTTGTAGAATGGCTGTTTCTCGAGAGTCAATAATCCGTACATATCATACTGATAAAACAATGAGAGAGAAGAAGAGAATGTAGACTCACCTCCCATCCAATCGGACTCCTCCTCGTCTTCGCCAACTCCTCAATCTCGGCCCAGTCCCTCTTCGCGACCAGCGCCCGCAGCCGGATCCACCAGGCCACCTTCTCCGGCACCTTGAACTCGCTCTGGATGTTCTTGGCGCGCTTGTGGTAGCCCAGCCGGATGAGCTTGAACATGGTCTCGTTGACGCTGAGCCCGGTGAAGGTGTCGGTCAGGTCGCGGTCGAAGGCCTCCTGCATCTTGAGCAGGGTCTGCGCCTCCTTGAGGGCGTGCACCTCGGCGGCGGCCTCGCGCGAGTCGGCGAGCAGCTTGGCGGCGAGGGCGAGCTTGTCCGACGCGGTGCGCGCGTCGGGCTGGCGGAGGGCCTCGCGGAGGAAGACGGCGGCGCCGTCGACGCGGCGGTCGTCTTGGTAATACAGATCCTTGAGGAGGGCGTTGTCGCCGTCGTGGGCGGCGGCGGCCTCGACGAGGGCGGTGGCGGTGGGGCGGGCGTTGATGACGCGGAAGAAGGCGGCGAGGGGGAGTTTCTTCTTGAGCTGGAGGAGGACGCCGTACATGAGGTCGGTGTCGCCGCTCTCAACGGCCTTGTCGAGAGCGAGCTCGTCCTCCTCCATGGAGAGGAGCAGGGGCACCTGGCGGCCGCCGCGGGGCTCGTGGTTGAGGAGCTCGGTGGCGAGGCGGGAGCGGCCCTCGTCGTAGGCGGCGCGGGCGATTTCCTCAAAGGAGATGCCGGGCTTGCCGGCGAGGCGCTCGACGACGAGGCGGCAGATTGTGTCGTCGTCCTCTGCGCCGGAGCGGACTTTCGCGCAGGCCCAGTGGACGTAGATGCGGTCGGTGGAGAGGCGGAGGTAGGCGGCGACCTTGAGGGCGAGGAGGTACTCGTGGCGGGAGACGAGGCGCTTGAGGAGCCCCTCGGGGGTGAGGCGCTGGTACTGCTCGAAGGAGAGGGGCAGGCCGACCTCGAAGAAGCGGACGGCGTTGAGGACGCGGAGGGTCTCGCACATGTCGACGAAGTCGTCGCTGTTGTAGATGTCGAGGACGGACTTGCCGAAGGAGGCGGCCTTGAGGAGCTGCTTCTGCCAGTGGACGGAGAACTCGCGGCCGGCGGCGTTGACGCAGGTGTCGACGGCCTCGGTGAGGTTGGCGCGGATGAGCTGGATGTAGTCGTCGGCCTTGGGGGACTGCAGCTCGAGCTGGCCGACGGCGTCGAGGAGGATGGAGGCCGGGGAGGACTCGGCGCGGGTGCCAAAGACCTGTTCCGTGGCGGAGGGGACGCGCTCGAGGAAGTCGCAGACGTCGTTTGTGATGAGTCTTGCGCCGTCGTGTTCTATTTGTGTGTTAGTTCCCATGAGTCTGTGGTGAGATCTGTGTGAGGGTGAGTTGACCTGAGATGACATGTACCCTGCCGTCGTAAAAGAACTCCGCCGAGGCGTTATCTGCCCCGATGATGTGCACCTCGTCCTCCCACGCAATCAGCGCGTCGGAGCCGCACCACGCCACATACTTTGGCGGGATCTTGCTCTCCGAGTCGTGCTCGATCAGGCGCTCCTGGAAGTCGCTCGAGATGACGTGCGCCTTGCCCGTCTTGGTGTACAGCGCAATCAGGCGTCCGTCGGGCGACACGCTGATGTGGCTGAACGGCCCGATGTCCAGGAAGCGGTCCTCGTACTCGGCCGCGTCGACGACGTACACCGTCTCGCCGATGCTCAGCAGCACCTCGACGGAGCGCGAGAGCGTGTGATCCGGCGCGACGACGGCCCAGCTGTGGATCTCGCCCTGGCCCTCGGGCGGCTGGGCGAGCAGCCGCGGGCGCGGCTCGGCGTACGATGTGACGGAGACGAGCGCGTTGGAGGCGAGCAGGGCGACCATGCCCGTCTCGTAGAAGCGGCAGCTCACAACGCCGAAGTCGTCGGCGCCGTTGCCGAGGGAGAACTGGGTAAACTCGCCGAGCAGGTCGTAGACGCGCACGACGCCGTCGGCGGTGACGACGAGCAGGCGCTCCTCGCCGCCGCCGAGGGAGGCCCAGCCCAGCCCTTTGATGGCGCCGGAGCCCTGGTCCCAGGGGATGTGGCGGAGGAGCTTGCCGGCGTACGAGTAGATGTCGATGCCGGGCTTGTTGGAGGCGGCGGAGCCCCCCTTGGGGCGGTAGGCCTGGAGTTTCGTGTCATCGCGCAAGAGGGCGAGGGCGCCGGCGTAGGGGGCGCCCGCGACGAGGTGGTTGTCGAGGTCGAGGTCCTGGTCGAAGACTTCGGTGTAGAGCTGGATCTTGCGGTACCACTTGTCGCCGACGTTTTCCCATCCGGCTGAGGGGTGGGCGGTTTCCATCATGTCATTGTATTCATTTGCACCCGTTCCCCAGTGTTTCGTCTGATTCTATCACGTGAGAGCCTCTTGAAGCTGAGTTTGGAACAGGTCGATGTTGTGGTGGATGAGTGAGATGGGATATTAGATGAGCAAGTGTGTCGTGAGTTGAGCTCAGGAAGCTCACCGGAGCTCGACTGTCGTTGCTGGAGCTCCAACCCCCAGCGAACTGGAGCTTGCGCCAAGAATCAGTCTGAGCCTCAAACTGGAGCCTGCACCTGCCCGGGGAAAGACGGCTAATCTCCGGGTCTGAGGAGACAGCTCCTGCTGCGTCATCATCCCCCACCAACCACCGATAAGACAATCAGCAGCAGCCCAAGTAAAGCAATGTCCCCTCCTCCGCCTTGCTTGAATCAGCCCGTCGCATCACCCGCATGTTCAGGCCGCCTCGGGAACAGGTCTGGCTGTGGAATGCAGCGCTCCTCATGCACCAAGCCGTCCATTGCACCGATTTGTTTGACCATACTCTGTCCAAGTGATTCACCTCTTTGCGGGACTTTGCCCTTCTCATAGAGCGGAAGACGCCTATTCTGTTTGCATCCAGCAAAAGCGACAGATGAACCTCTAAAAACCCCCTGATATCCCATCGCTCAAAATCCTCCACCAAAATAACCACAAAATGCCCGACTGGCGCACCGAATACCTAGCCTCCTTCAGGGAGCAAGAGAAGAACAACCCGGTCAACCTCGAAATCGTCCAGCTCTGTACCTCTCCCTTGAACGCCCTCCCTCCCTTCCCGCGCTAACGATGCCCTCTCCCTTCCCACCAGGCTCCCAACTCTCCGACCGCATCGCAGCCCTCGAAGCCGAAAAGGAGCTCCTCAAATCCAAAGTCACCCCGAAAGCCTCTACCGCATCATCCACAGGCAAGGAAGCGCCGCAGCAAATAGACACAATCAGCTCCGACCCGACCGTCACGCAGCTCCAGCTCAACCTCGCCGAGGCGCTGCGCTCCAACGGCACGCTGCAGAGCCGCGCAAAGACGGCCGAGGACGAGGCGCAGACGCTGCGCCGGAAGAACAGGGAGAACACGAAGCAGATCAAGCAGCTGAGCGCCGAGAAGACGGCGCTGGCGACGAAGCTGCAGGACCGCGAGCACGAGCTGCGCGAGAAGAGGAAGCTAGTTGAGGTGAGCAAGACTCGCACGAATTATGACAAGCGGATGGGGAGAGAGACAGGGGGACGGTTGCTGACTCGCGGCGCAGAATGTGCAAGACGAAATGATCACGTTGAACCTCCAGGTGGCCATGGCGGAGAAGGAGCGGGACAAGGTCAAGTCGGAAAACAAGGAGCTGGTCGACCGGTGGATGAAGAGAATGGCCCAAGAGGCTGACGCGATGAACCTCGCAAACGAGCGCTGACGATGCGGTCTATTTTTTTCTTGTTTGAATACCCGGTAATAACCACAACCTCACGCCCTCTTACGAAGCTCTCTCTCTCTCTCTGCGCCTCTCTGCTCTCGCTCTATGGGAGTATCAAAAAAAGAAGATTCTACAGGTAATGAACCCAACGCTATTTCCTCACCCTATGCCAATAATGTTTTCTGCTTTCCCCGCCTTCAATGTACAAATGCATCATGCATCCAGCAAATGCCGTTCCCCCCCTTTCTAGAAGACAAGTCCCGTAGGACATCATACAACGCTTCGATGTATGCTGACAAGGAATGCCTGGTAGTCTACTTCTTGGTCGAGATGCAGTACGAGCCTCCGGCGTTCGTCCACGAAACGTAGCCTTGGCCGTACGTGAGATGCTCGACCTCGAGGATGTTGTTGGCGACGTCATTCTGGTTCCGCGTGCCCTGGTCGTTCACAAAGGACTTGAGCGAGATGATCTTGCAGCCGGTCTTGAGGTCGAGGAACATGTTGACGAGCGCGCTGTTGAGCTGGGGCGTGAACGCCTGGTTGTTCACCAACAAGACGTCGGCGCGCTTGAGCGCGTCATGTATCCTTGTATTCTTAGTGAAGTCGCCCCGCTCGAGTCTGACTCGGCCGGGCAGGAGACCCCACATCTTGCAGCGGGCGCCAAACTCCTTCTCCTGGGCTTCGGCGAAGTCGCATGGGTTCTCCATCATCTCGCAGCCCCAGCTCTCGCAGCCGATCTCGAGGGCGGCCTGGAAGACGACGTTGCCCACGCCGGAGCCGAGATCGATAAAGACCTGGTCCGATGTCATGCGGGTCTTTTCCTGCAAGACCTCGGAGATGAATAGCTCTCCTAGCTCGCCGTACACATTGTCGGTGCCGTTTTTGTATTGCTTGAGCTTCTCCACATTTGGTGAGACGGTGCGCTCGTATACCTGGCGAAGAATAAAGTGTACCATATCGCGCGGCAGTCCATGCATGTTGTCCAAGTTCTTGCGTATTGTGCCGTCGGCAGCGAGGGCACGGATCCTCCTGTTGGCATCTTGAAGAGCTGTCTTGAATCCACGCAAGTCGTTGGTATTTCTCGCCCTCGTCAGCCTGCGAATGATGCCGGTGTCTGGGTCGCGAAATTCCTCCGCCTGCTTTTCGGTGAGGTACACATCGGCGACGTGCTGCACCACCTTCAAGATGTCCTCAATCGAATTGATCTTGTCCGCCTCCCATATCAGCTCGTAGCTAATGACTCGTCAGCAAAAACGCAAAGTGGCCGGTTAGGCGCAAAGCTTGTAACTCACTTCTCCGGCCCGTACATGCTCGGATACTGCAGTCTGACTCTGACGTCGTCCTGCTCCGTGGCCCCGAGCACGCGCATGGCCTTGGGGCAGGTCTTGAGGTTCGTGAGGTCGGCGGCGTGGATCAGTCTGCTCAGGTCCCGCAGGCCCTCCTTGAAGGCGCTGGCGCGGGTGAGCACGCGCTTGGTGTCGACGAGCTGGCCATCGGCGAGACGCTGGCGCTTGTGGGGCACCTCGAGGTTCGTGAAGTCGCCCTCGACGTCGCTGTCGGAGTCGCTGTCGAATTTCGGCTGCGAGGGCCCCGCGCTGTCGACCTTGCGCTTGCGCTCGACGGAGCGCTTCTCGTCGGACGAGGACGGGTACGGCGAGGCGCTCTTCTTGCGGGCGAGGAGGGCCTTGTTGACGGGGGGGTTCGGGGAGGCGCGCGGGGAGGCCTTCGCGGAGGAGGCGGCGGAGAGGGACGAGTGCGGGAGCTTGGGACGCGGCTTCGGCGGCGCGGCCCTCGTTTCGACGCGGATGTTGGGGGGTTTGGCGGCCTTGCGGCCGAGGATCGGCATGGCGACGGAGGTTGGCTGCGACGGGCGAGCGTCGGCTTGCTGGACGGGGGGAGGGAGGTTTGCGCGTGACCTTTGGTCGGGGGAGGCAGACCGGGTCGTGTGCAGTTTTCAGGCTGGCGCTAGGCAGAGGCGGGGGTTAAAATGCATGCGATGGTGGGATGGAATCGCTGTCGAGAAAATATGCAGTCGTAGCGAGTGGATGCTCTCTAACAAGGCCGGATTCCTTGGTGTCAAGGGCCTCGGAGCATGGCAGCTGGGAGGTGACGGCGGTGGTGGTCGTGGTGATTGATGATCGGTGGAGAGGGTTCGGGACGGAGGGAGAGGTTGAAGGTTGAGTGAGACGAGACGGACACGAGGCGATTTTTCGGGCGAGGACGTGGACCTGCCGCCCGGGACGTGACTGTGGGAAAAGTGGAGCGCGCACCTGGGCGTGGACGGTGGACCTTCGTGACCCAGGACCCCGAAACTCTGGGAATTGCCCGGCTGAACGGGGCACTTTCGCCTGTTGGGATGGGTTACATAAGGCGGGTTAGGTGAAATACCAGGAATGGAAGACCACCAGCAAGAGGGAGCAAGGAACCAGAACCAGAGAAACAAGAGTCATCCAGCCCACCCCTTTTTCTCTCTCGCTGAATCAAGGCAGAAGACGAGAGGCAGACAGCAGGCGAAGAGCGGCGCAGGCAACCAGGAAGGTCCTGGGTCGCCGGGGGTGGCCACCTCACTGCGCAGCGAACTCGCCTCGATGCAGCCTTGAAGCCTCGCATTGCAGCAGCCCGCGTGCCCCGGCTCCAGTCACTGGTTCCCTCCAGTTGGGGTCCGTCTCGCCAGTCCAGTTCAATCGCTGCCCTCCGAACCGCCGGCTGCACCTGCTGAGTTCCGTCCCCACTCCTAGGACCCACTGCGGATGCCGCATCAGCCGACCTCGTTGGACCAGATGTGTCTGTTTTGATTGGCTGTAGGTAGCGGGTACTATCGCTGGAGGGGCCCTGGAAGGCGCGCTGCAACTTCCAAGCTTTGGGCCCTGGCGCCGCTGTCATCCAGTGTCACCTTCCCGTTTGCTGACACATACACACTCCTTCCAGGAAACCGTTGTGCATCTCGAAAGTCTTTGATTTAAGCTTGTCTCAAAGTGACACTCGCGCTACCATCATCTGTCATCAATGGTCTCAAACACTCGTCATCGTCGGAGGGGATACGAGATTGACATGCAGGAAAAAGAAAACGCAGAAAAGATGCAGCGAGATCGTGGAAAATTCGCATCCTTCTAGAGCTTGCAATATCTCAATCATGAGAACACCTGATTTTCCTGTGTCTGCGCGGCTATATTTCCTGTGTTCCTAATTACCCCTACCTTATCGAAGACGACAGTAGCGACGACGACGACGACGACGATGATGACGACGATAAGGATGACGATAACGACGGCAACCATAGAAGCGACGGCGACAATGGAAGTGACGTCGACGACGGCGAGGTAGAGTATAGTCACAGGAAAAGTGATCGCTCTAGCACATGAAAAAATAGGCAGTCTCTCAATTATAGATCATATTGACATTAATTCTATCCGCACATATCTACCCCAAAACATACGTCTCTAATTATAATCTTATCCCAATACAGCTTGCAGAATCGGATAATATCCCTGGTACAGCGCGCAACGTGCATCAAGAAGCGTGCTATTATACAGCGTCACAACCTCCTTGTCGTTGCCAACATCGCCCAGAACGACCACGTCAAGAGGAGCAGCATCCGATCCCACAGCTGCCCACCCGGGGCCGTTCGTCGGCTCCTTGACGAACCTCGCAAAGGCGTCGCGCAAGTACTCGTACACCGCAAACTGCTGCGGCGTGTAATTCGACCTGCCGGGAATGCTCAACAGCAGGAACAGGTCCGACCCGTGGAATACGCCGAGGAAGCCTAGGTTGTCGGGCACCATGTTCAGGATGGTCGTGTTGAAATAGTACCGCCACGTCGGGATGTCGAGCGAGACGGCCGTCTGCGCGAGCAACGCGGCCGGCTGAGACCATCAAGTTAGCACTAAAACATTCTACGTCCCGAGGATGAGGGCAGACACTTACACACTGAAAGACGTAGTCGGTGTAAATCGCAGCCGCGATGTCGAAGTCGGTAGTCAGACTCGAGTCCGCCCGATACGACGCCACAATCCCCTCCCTCGCCGCCGCCGTCACGAGCGTGGGCGGCAAGTATGTGTTGAAGAACAAATCAAGTGTGATCCCGTCGTTGATCAGCCCCCGCCCCTCCTGCGCCACCGTCCCCATGAGCAGCGGCACCTGCGCGACCTGCCCGCTCTCCCACGCCTCCACGGGCAGCGACGGCAGCGTGACGTTGTCGCGCTCGGGGCCGGTCAGGATGCCCGTCGCGCGCTGTGCGTCGACGAGGGTCTGCGCGGGTACGCGCCGCATGCACTCCAGCACGTCCGTCGCGTTGGCGCAGCCGACCGCCGCGGCGATGCCTGCCCACATCGGGCCGTTGGTGGGGTAGCTGGCCGCGGCGAGGCCGAAGGTGCTCTGGCCGCTGAGCATGATGGCGGCGCGGAAGGGGGCTGGCGCTGTGTCGTTTTCGCCGTAGGAGCGGAGGAGGTAGTCGACGGAGGTGGCGCCGGCGGAGTGGCCCCAGATCGTGACCTTGGACGGGTCGCCGCCGAACGCGGCGATGTTCTTCTGGACCCAGTCGAGAGCGAGCCGTTGGTCGTAAAGGCCGAGGTTGCGCTCTGTGACGGGGATCTGGGAGGAGGCGGGGAAGCCGAAGACTGTGTGTTGATCAGCATACGCAGAAGTCGGTCCTGATACGGTGATACAAACTGTTGTTTCTGTAGTTGAAAGCAACGGCGACGATATTCTCGTACGCCGCAAAGGCGGACAGGTCAGCTCTGCCGTTGCCGATCTGGAACGCCCCGCCGGGGATGAAGACCAGCACTGCGCGCGAGCTGTTATTTCTACGAGACCTATTAGCAGGGGCGAAGACGTTGATCTTCAAGCAGTCTTCGCTCTCCGGCGCGGGCGGGTTGTTGTAGAGCGCCTCCGTGACCTCGGGTCGAGTAGCAACGGCTGCGGTCTTGTCAGTACATGGCCCCAAACACAAACAAGAGAAAGGTAGTCCGTACAGTTGTTGACGAAGTTCTGGTAGCACGACGCCCCGAATGCAGTCGCGTTTAAGGGACTCATCCATGACTCTGGCGCCTGAGGCAGTGCGAATCGGACCGGTGGTGCGGCATACGGGATTCCGAGGAACTTGGTCACGACGTGCGGCGCATCGGGGAGGGACGTCGCCAGACCCTGCACCACGCCGGAGGATATCGTCGCTACCGGGAACGGCGACGGGAACGGTGCCGGGAACTTTGGCGAGTTCGTGTCATTGCCGTGTTTTGCTGTTGCCGTGGCAGCGGCGGCGAAGAGGAGCAAGTGGTGCCGCATGGTGTTGAGTATCACTCAGACCTTATACTACAAGTCAGGAAAACTGCTCTCGTTGAAAGTGACAACATGAGCAGACTGGATGCGTGCGGGAGACCTCATGACTTATAAGCACCGAACCACAAATGCGAAATGCCAAATCAACTAAGACATGATCTATCCAGACTACCACTACCGGCAGGTAGCAACGCAATAGCGCAGCGCATGACGAAAAGGACTCACAACCTCTTGTTGTGTGTGTTGTTTTCGCCGAGAAGAGGGCCGTCTCACCTGCGGCCCGCTCGGCTGCGTGGATTGACCTCCCCGCGCGAGGATCGGCACCAGGGAGTCGGGGGCGGGTTGGGAGGCCCGGTCTAAAGTAGCGTGCCTTCCAACGCAGCAGCGCTTACACGTATGCGCACTTGGCGTTGTTTACGGCCCGTTCGCGCTGAAGACAACTGTTTCTTCTTTTCTTCTTTTCTCCTTGACAGATCTTTCGCAGGGTGTCAGGCGTAAGATAAGGTGTGGTTCTGGCTGGGTACGAGGAGGCCAAGCGTTGAGGCTGAGAAGCTGACATGAGACATTGGTTTTTAAAGGCAACTCGAGCGTTTGCCTTTGGTAAAAGAAGCTCCATGGTTTCCGAGTACTCGGTTACACAAATTAAGGTAATTGGCGTCATGAGGGAGAAATATTGCCTGCGCTGGAGATTTCGAGAAATCCGAATCCGACGATGGGGGAATTGAGTTTCCACTTTGCTCTCGGGTGCATTGGTGTGGGATGGTTGCCGAAGCTACACACCCATTAGAGTAGTAGTTCCTGGAAGTCTCGCATTGACCTCTTTGAGATTCAAGCTCCTTATGTTTGGAGAGGGAAGAGGATGAAGAGTAGGATTAACCACAAATCTTTATTTGTGAAAAGGCTCTGGTCCATTATCAAGTTGGTGGCTGTTACACAAAGGATGGGCCGTGTGCTAGAAAACGTGGAAACTTCGGGGCTAGGGGTGACAGGGGTTGGTATCCTGCGGTTTTTCGGTCCCGAGATGATGAGGTGCCGAGTGGATTTGTAATTAGATTGCTCATAGGAGGCGTTCAACTTATACTCTCGGACATGTTTGCAATAATTCCAGAATCTAGATGATTTAGACCATGACTTAGGGCGACATGAGCCTTCCATCTCTGGGAAAGACAACGAGCTCAAGTGGCAGAAACGAGGTAGGGTCTGAGACTTCGACATTGTTGAGTAAACAGGCCATTTACTATTGAGTTTCAGTGTACCAAGTCTACTTGAGTCTTCTGACATTCTTTGACAGATAATAGTAGCTTTATGAACCTGAATAGTTTGTATGCAGCCCTGGAGAATTTGAGAATACAACAGACTTATAGAATCGTGATCAATGAAATGTTACATCTGAGCCCAGCCTGAAAAGTCAAACCTGCTAACGTACACTCATACGCGGGGTTATTTGTGCACTTTCTTGTCGTTGCCTTGTCTTGGCAAATCAAATGGTGGGGTTGGCCTGCCAAGAGCTGACATGCGTTACTCTTATCCCGTCTTAATAAATTGATAGGCCATAAGCACACCATTCAAGAGGCACCCGTTACTGGCTGCGCCGTACGCAATTAATCCTTTTTCAGCTCAAGGCTTTCACCAGGTGTTTGTGGCAAAGTCAGCAAACTGGGCCGTATGGACCTTCTGCATCTAGACTCTAAGCGAACCAGTTGCATCGGCTCCGTGTGCCCTCCTGCAGAATTAAAATAGTATAATAGAATGTGGCACATAAAAGGACGCGACCTCCAATACTCGCGACGCCAGAGGAAGGCTGCGCACGCAGACTGGGAGCCCATGACCACGATGGAATACGAAGGCATCGCTCGCAACCCCGCGCAGCGCATTGCGCGAAAGCCTGTCCCGACACACAACACTGAAGCAGCCAACGAGCCACTACTCGATACTGCTATACAAAGGGATAGTGTTCATGAGGACTCTGATGCTGCCATCAATAACGCTCATGGTCTCGAGTTGCGAGAATCAGGATCAAGTAGCCACGAGCCGAAGGGAGCCGGCGCCGAGCCACGAAGGTCGACAAGATCGCTAAGCATACTGAAGGACTGGTGGCAAGAGATCTTGTGGTGTATCATCAGCCTCGTAGCATTTGTGGCGTTGGTCCTCGTCCTTAAGGAATTCAACCAGAAGCCTCTTCCCAGATGGCCATCTGGCATCACACTGAACACCATCATAGCCGCTCTTTCCACGATCGCAAGGACAGCATTCCTGATTCCTGTATCGGAGGGCCTCTCACAAAGCAAGTGGTCGTGGTTCAAGAAAAAACCTCGGCCTCTTACGGACTTTGACATGTTTGATCAAGCATCGAGAGGTCCGTGGGGTAGCCTTGGCTTGCTTGTTCGTACCAAAGGATGGTAAGTATAGGTCTTTAGATAAAAGGGAAGTGATTACTGAAGTTTTAAATAGGATTGTTGGTATTCTGTCTGCGCTCTTGCTCACGTCGGCCATTGCCACATCGACACTCACGCAGTTTACCGTCACCTATCCATCTCGAAATGTGACAATCACCTCCGAGGGGAGCGCAGCTGCATGGAGAACGCCGTACTATTTCTGGGAAACCGCTCATCAAAACTCGATAAGTATGCTCATAACCGTGATTGCCAAGTATTCACTGTGATTACCGGCCCTGAAGCCTGAGACTAAGTCCGACAATCGACAGGAAGCATAATGGCTGCTCCCGCAAGGGGGATTTCCAAAGGGCTGTTCTCGCCAGTCACCGAACCGATTTCTTTCAAAGCGCCTCAATGCAGTACAAGCAATTGCACATGGCCTCAATTTAGCACATTGGCTGTATGTCATCATGTCACAAGTAAGTTGCCTCCGGATGATTTCTGTGTTTTATGTTGTTCGTGGCATTGAACTTGTCGTGAGCGATATATTGCTGCTCCTGTTGCGCTACCTCCCTACGTGTGCTATTGCGCTGACTTGCCGCTTCCCAGACGTGACACATCTTGCGGAAATCGCAGTGCCAGAGAGAAACCAGGCGCCAGGAACAAACATTAGTTTAACTAACGGGATTGCGCTTGGGGTTACTCATGGCTACTCAACTGTCTTGATTGAACCCGGGCCGACGTTGTCGTACAAAGGCACCCAGATGGAAGAGGCTTCTCTTTACAATTATTTTGCCATACATGGACCCGGCTCTGGCAGGAAAGAAGTTCATGTGAGCGAAGTGATCCTTCACTGGTGCATCAACACGTATAATGCCGCTGTAACAAACAACAATATCTCAGTCAAGAGAGTCATGTCACATACTGAGGTTAGCAGCGGGGACATTGAATGGCCTAACGGCGGAAGTGGGAATATCAGCTATCTTACCTCGCCACTGGATGCAGGCAACAAGTACATCTTCGGCGGAACAGGGGCTGCTGGAATTCGAACCCTCTTGAACGATTCATTACCAAGTCTGACTGTTGACGTGGGAAGCAATAGCATCAAGGATGGAAGTGCCATGCTTCTACAAGGTATCCGAGATGCTGGCAATTGGCAAGATGCCGTAGATGGAATGGCGCGGAATATTGCGATGGGTCTGACAAATTCGTGAGTAACAAGGACTGTTTTCCGCGTAATTTCTGGCCACAAAATTGACGTTCATGAGCAGGCTTCTGGGTGCGAATTCCAACGTGATCGGCGAGGCGTTGCAATCTGAAGTATATGTCGATGTTCATTGGCCCTGGTTGGCGCTTTTGGCAGCTCAGACTCTCTTCTCCATCATCTTCCTCGTCCTGGTTGTTGTTGAAACCGCTACATCCGACATTGCCGTTGTCAAAAGCTCAACTTTGCCGGCGATCTTTGCTATCAATGCTAGGGAAAAAGCTGAAATGGAGAGCCGGTTTCAGGGAGGTGAGTCTGCTGTGGACAAGGATGATCATCGGTTGGTGCCGTCTGGTATCGGAGGCGAGTTACGGAAGACTGGCGGAAAGTGGCTCCTAGCAGGCAAGTAGGGGTAAATAGTCCATGAGCTTCTTATCTGCCTCAGTGCTATACATGACCCGGAATCAACGATCCCCGGGGCTCAGAAAGATAACAACTCGTCCCTCCCACTCTCCTCATTCTTCGTCACTCTAACTCTGTGCCTCAGCCTCATACCTCTTGCCGAAGGCGTTCTTTCTTGAATGACCCTCTTGATCTCGCTGTCCATTTTGTAAGTCAAACTCTGAATAATATCTGCGGTCTCGGCCGACACGACTTGACTCAGAGACATCCAAATGTTTCCCAAACATGTTGCCTCCGTAAAGTATAGGAATAGTGCTGTTGTGATAATGAGGAGAATGAAGTGAACACATATGATGCTTACAACCACGCTGAATCCTATCCATCGCACGGGTATCGACTTCCCCTCGGCTATTATGTATGAGCCCGGTGCACGCTGAGTGAAGCTCCGAGACCACTCATAGTATTCCATTTGCTGCGTAACCGTTAAGATCGCCTGTAAGGCCTCCGTAAGCCTTCCCGTTTGTTTCATGACGTCCTGGAAGAGGGCGGCATGAGCGTAGTGTACAGCGCGTGACGTGTTCCCATCAACTCGAAGAGCAGCACAAGGCTGCGTATTGAATAGGGGAAGTCCAGCAGCAACTCCGCGGAAAGATATCGTAGACGTTGTTGACGAGGAAAGGACAGATTCCCCGAGGGCTTTTTGCGAGTCGAGCGTCAGTATACCCCTTGCATCAGCAGACATGTTGGTCGACCATATGTACTGCTTTCGAATAGCATCCGTGTTGTATCGGATCGTGATGTTGTCTAATTCCAGGCGTCCAGGTGCCTCAACCCCATTGGCGTTGCTGGACACGCTAACATTCTTCAAGTCACCGTCAAGATGTGCAAAGCACGCACTCATCGAAATGCCAACATTACTTGGATCCTTGGCCCGGCGAAGATCTTGAGGTGCACGAATGACTGCCCATATTCCGTCATTACTTCCTTTCCAGTCTTCGGCATTCACGCCCCATGTGTAATTTTGGGAGTCGGATTTGTTGGCAAATGTATTGTTTTGCAACGCTTCAATCCATTGATCCTCGGTGCCGGTACTCTTGAACATGAGGAACAAATTGGAAAATGATGTAGGCGGGGGAGAGCGATGAACAAAATCGACTGGGAGGAAAGGTTCGCCTGGGTTGGTGGAAAATATTGAACAGATCGAGAAATTCTCTAGTTCATCTGTTGGTCTCGGCTCCGCTGCGCTTTTGGCCGTTTTGCCAGCGGACACTATGCAGTTGAAAGACCAGGTGCGATCCCAGGGAGACTTGGATACCTGAGCGAAGGGACCTTCTAAACCGAATTCTCCCTGTATTAGAAACTCACTATGGTATCCAAAGGTGTCGGTCGTGTCCAGAAGGTGCCGGAATGGAAACTCGAACGTGAGGTTGCGGACGACAGGCAGCATGCAGAATACTCTGGAATCGAGAACGGCGGCGGGCCCATCATATCTTCGTAAACCGGTTCGTTGCGACTCGCTGAAGAAGGGCATGATCGTGCGAGTAACAGGACCAGTGTCTTCATAGTCCGTTGCTGATTCGGATCGTGACTCTTTGAGATCTATCCTTTTCTCCGCAAAGCGTGAATACGTTCCCGGCTGCATACTCCACGCTTTAGAAGCCTTCATGACGTAACCAAGATACGGCTTTTCGGCGTACGGAATTTCGGACGTCGTGCGTGAACCGGTGACGTTAACCATGGAGGAGTCGGTTAGCAGCGCTGTCGAGGCGAACTGAGACGTGATTGCCAAAAGCACCGATATTCCAATGACAATCTTGTATATGATACCATCCCGGCATGGATTCGAAAGGGCTGTCCAGCTGAATAGCGACCAGGGTGATACTGGCATTGCCCTTACCAAAGCGATCGACGGAGCGACATTAAGGGAAACGCCGGACTTCTCAATCATGAGAGACGCTATCATCGCAGTGAACACGCCCATTTGAAGGGAGAGGCAGATGCGTAGAATAGCAGCAGCGACGGTGACGGTCCTAGACGTCCAGTCGGAGAATACGATTTGACTCCAAAAGGATTCCTCCATGTTATCTCCAGCCATGGCCCGCATGGAACCGTTCCAAATGTAGCTCAGAAAGATGAGGACTCCGATGATGAGGGAGGTTCCGACGCCCAGGATGCAGATGCTGAACGAATCGATTGCTGCCCATTTGCTGCGATGAAGAGGAAAGACCGTGTCATCGCAGATCAGCTCCGACGTCTCGGTCGATATATTGTCTTTCTTTTCCTCGGTTGGTAGTTGGCTGTGAGAAGCCGTGTGGTCCTCGTCGGTCCAGCCCTCTTTCAGAGATTTTTCAACCTCGGAGGTTTTGCTGTCCTGAAAGAGCTCGGTCTGCTCTTCAATTATCGAATCATCGCAGACTGATGGACTGCTCAGGCTACTGATCTCAGATCTCAAAGTATCGTCGGACTGAATGGATGACCGTACTTCATCCATTGTGCCGGTGTAGGCTTACGAGGGAACAACGGATGTCTCGTACGGATGTCTCGTGCAATAAAAGACCGGGTAAAGGAGTGATCCAAACCTGAACGAAAGAGGCTGAAGAATGAGAGGGATGCGCAAAGAAAACAGTTGGTAGAAATGGGAGAAGAAGAGAATGATATGGGGTGGGTTTCTCAATCAGGCTTCAGCGGAACCAATTGACTTGATAAATTGTCTGGATCTCATTGGTTCCTAATATAGTACAAGATGACTGCATGGGTACACATAGGTGATGCTGCAGCTGCAGCGCTGGAACTCGACCAATTATTGACGTTGCTTATTTCGTTGTGTGCCGTAGGTTGAAGCAGGCTGGAACAAATGCGGAGAAGGATTCGTTCATCAATCCTCGGATCGGTTGTCTTGTGTGACCATAGTGATACTGATGATGTGCTTGTGAACAGAGCCATGTCACGTATATACATAACTGCTGAAGTAATGAAGCGAAACTTGATGCTAACCTTCGACTCGCCTTTACTTGAATTGCTTACTCTCCACAACGTGTTGTGGTCATTGAAAGCAAAACATAATTAGTGGATGGGATTACCAGTGTAGGTTGGTGTATTGATTACCACCCATGCGTGAATGAAAGCCCAATAAATTCCTGTCGTTCGTAGTTTGCCGGCTTCGCTCCTTTTCCTTCAGCATGGAAGCTCAAAACACTCCTAGCTCTCCTCGAGGACAGCAATTCCCATTCTCGATTAAGTGCACTTATCAGAAATTTAAAGTAGCTTATGCTATCTACCTCTACAGCTGCGGCTTCCGATTTCTCGTGTTCGTTTGCAATGTCTATATTGTTTTCGCCGGTTTGGGGAACTGCGATATGGTGCTGCATAGACTCTCATGACCTGATCTCTGTTTATTGCGACTGCCTATTTTCTGTATCCATCTGCCTCATTCACGATTGCGCACGGGATGTCTTGCTCATGGCCCCGAGCGCCGTCGTCGCTGCATGCTGAACAACCCCCTTCTCCCCCTGCAACTCCCTCAGGCGCCCTTCCCACCACGACCATCGTTCCAAACTCAGCTTCTGGTCCCAGGATGCTTTCAAGAGATCCCGAGAAGGGGTATTTGTCGATGCCGTAACATGGGGCTTCAAAGCCCAACTCTCCTCACCATCCTCCGCCCCCTTTCGGAACCGCCGACCGCAGATAGCGAGCCACTTTGCCGCAGCTGGAACCTCAAAATCAAGCAGTGCGTTGCTGCTCTCCAAGGCGTCGGCGGCAACCTCATAACCCCAGTCAATTGGGATGGCGCCGATGCCAGCCGCGACCAACCGCGCCTCAATCTCTGCCTTCCTGACGTGTGCGTCTCGCAGCACATCACGCTCGGGGCCCTTCGCCGCCGTGGCAGCCTTTCTCCAGCCCCCAGATTGATATGAATCGGACCATAGGTTGCCGAAACCTGGGAGACCCTTCCACAGTCTCTCAGAGGGCCGCTTGCTCTCGCCTAGAGATGTAAAGTCGGGCTCTGATTGGTTCTCGATTGCCTTGAGCAGCTCTACCAATGACTCGATGTGTTGTGCCGGTAATTCCACGAGAGAATCCATTAGAAATACCCATAGGCGGACGAGGTCCTCTCCGGGGTTGTCGGCAGTCACGACCGGATGGGTGATGGCTCGAGCGGCATCGGCTGCAGTTGTCTTCTGGTGCAGGTAGTCTTTCATTGCCTGTGCCTCTTGGGGATGGCATCCGTCTTCGACGCTGCCGTCCGGGGCGAGCTTGGAAGAAAACCAATCGTCGGACATGATGGTTCGTAATACTCTTGAAGTGCAGGAAGAAATATGTGCACTGGTGTTCTTTCGGGCAGTGATCGAGACGTATGACTTTGTGATATAAATGTCGTGTTGTTTCTCAATCAGCTGCGATGGGTCGGGCGCAGCCCCACTATTTATCGCCCCCGAGTCACTTGGCCTCACTGACGTCACAAGGCATCCTGCGGTTCACCAAGACATTCTGACCAATGATACATGGACCGATACAATGACGACTCTGAGTAATATTGGGGTCCTATATCAATTTGTTCAAAGACACGCGGGGGCTAGCTGACAAGGCTCAGCTCAGACACGGAGGCGGAATCCGAAAGTTTGGGGTCGATTTTTAGGTAGCCAACAGGACGTTCAAGTTACAATGGTAAAGATCTACAGTGCAGCCGAATCCATCAACGTCAATCAGGCCCCGAGGTTTCATCGAGCCCAAAAATAGGATTCATGGCATCGGGCGAAGCATTTTCAGCCTCGCGATGTTTCTGTGGTGAATATCGCGATGAAGCGACCTTTCTCAGGGCAAGAGTCTCTTGCATCTTGGCTGAAAGTTATCAGCGATGGACGATTTGATCAGCGAATGTCTCTGATTCAGGATTAACACTGCCTGGCCCAAGGTCAGCAGTTGTGGGCTCGGTGCCTGTTACTGCGCTGTGTCAGGTTACCGTTTCCAGCTCTCACGAACAGCTTTCTCATGTTTCTATCTTTATTCAGGCTACGAAGACTTCGGGGCGACCTACCCATGCGCTTGGATCGACGATTGTCTGCCGAATAACGTGTAAGCAGAGAGGGTGATGCATAGCAGTAATTGAATATAAAAGCCTTCGAGCATCTCTCCAAGCTCTCGATCATAATTACCAACAACTCAAATAAACACAACTTTACTTACTTATCATATACCTCTCACTGACAACAAACTTTTACCTCTTAAATTTTATCATCGTCGAAATGAGATTCTCCATCTCCGCCTCTGTTCTCGTCCTCCTCGGTGTGGCCAGTGGGCTTCCAATTGAGCTTGAGGCTCGAGTTCCGTCCAATGCGCCCATCAACGTAAGGCATTCCACAATACGACGAGACTCTGAAGCGGAATGCTGATGACTTGAAAATCCAGCTTCATAATGGCCCCGATTCCTCTGGCTCGTTCAAGTGCGGAGACAAGACTTACAGCGGGCATGAAATTTACCTTGCTGCGCAACGAGGCACCAACCTCCACCTCGTGGGCGAAACTCGCGGCCGTAAGTTCTTTAATCATTTGCTTTTTACTTACACTTCTCTCCACCTACTTCGTTACTTGGTCATCTAATCTCTCTCCCGGCTGTATCCTAACATTACTTTAGGAAACCAATACCCACACCCGTTCCCCAACGACGACTCCAAGGGGGTTAAGCTCAACTTTCCCAAGGACTGTCCCGCGGATGACAGCCGCTATGAGTTCCCACTTATGAATGGAAGTCCGTATGACGGCGGAAAGAACAATGTTAAGCAGGGCGATGAGAGGGTTGTCTTCTACTACGAGGATGGCGAAATCAGCTACGATGGAAACCCCCAGGTTTACTATTGTGGTATCATGACGCACAAGGGGGCTGCTACTGGTGGTTTCTTGATGTGCTAGATTGAGAGCTTGTCGGGTGATTGAGGACACTTCAGTACATGAATGATGGGTCTGAACGGTTTTTAGATTGCTTGGAGTTCGCAAATCTACACCTCTTTTAAAAATCTCGACCACTACCTGCTCGTATAATGTGCCAGTGCTTGAAAATAGTGAGTTAGGCGATCCTATGAGAGTATACAGACTGTTCAGAATAAAAGTTCAAAAAGTGAATATTTAGCTTTGATAAACATTTCGTTACAGAATATATGTGCGCCGTTGTTCTATGTCTCCTTTATCGGAGGTTGCGACGAAGTTGGACCTGCATATGAACACATTGTTACGGTCAGCTATCCGATAGTAGGGTCTGCTAACAGAAGCTGGGGATTGACACGTTATAACAGTACACTGAGGTCGTGGTCTGGGTAGTAGGTCGTAGGCTGATAGTAGATCGGTCGTCAGAGGCTAAGGTGATCAGTCTTAGGCTCAACAAGTAATTCG